>NC_092861.1:13246715-13328419 GCF_032062135.1 Pyxicephalus adspersus | reverse complement strand
GAGTCTACAAGGATTTGATTTTCAGCAACATTTATAAATATCTACAAGGAAGGTCCCACCGAGAATCTATTGTTTGAAGGTGATGGCTGACAAATATTTCTGGTTTGGAAGTAGAATCCTTGTTATTCTACCCATTCGGGTACCACAACCGTCCTCAGGCCACAGGTTTCTGTAGTGTAGTGGTTATCACGTTCGCCTCACACGCGAAAGGTCCCTGATTCGAAACCAGGCAGAAACAGCGTTTTTCACTTTTGATTTTTCTGGCCCAGTTAAGGACACTCGTCCAACACTTTGCCACCCATCATCCGTAAGCGCTGTTTTTCCATTTGGGCGCAAAAACTGTCCACAGGCCACAGGTTTCTGTAGTGTAGTGGTTATCACGTTCGCCTCACGTGCGAAAGGCCCCCTTTTCGAAACCGGGCAGAAACAGTGTGTAGCTTTAACATTTTGCAGTCGTTCAGTTTTCACGCTCTTCCCTCTCTCCTCTGACAAGGTAAGGCAATTCTGTAAATATCCTGCAGACTTTAGGTGCCAGGTCTACAATATCAGCTCTCCTGGCCCTCATCAGTGAGTCCACCAGGAAGCCCTGAAGACCGCTACTGTTTTTAGCCAGGGCCGGCTGCTTTTGGCAGATGGGCATCTGAGATAGTTTTTGTTTTATCCCTGGTTTACTACCCAAGGCTCCAAGCTGCTGGAAGTGTGAAGGTGATTAACGCTGTGAAAAAAATAAACAAAAACAGGAAGTCCTGAAGACCTTTACTGTCTTTAGCCAGGGTTGGCTGCTTTTGGTCCCCGTCGACCAGGAAGCCCTGAAGACCGTCACTGTTTTTAGCCAGGGTCAGCTGCTATTAGCAGATGGGCATCTCAGGTGGTTTTTGTTTAATCTCTGGTTTATTACCCAAGGATCCAAGCTGCTGGAAAGGTGAAGGTGTTTAAAGCTGTGAAAAAAATACACAAAAGCAGTGGAAAACTCTTAGGACAACCTTAACCTCCCCTGGCAACAGCTGGAAGCTTCCTGGGAAATTGGGGTTCAGGAGCTAGAATCCTGCAGCAATGTGTGTCGGGGAAGTTTTTTTATGGGCAGTGTTCTACCTTTTCTGGCAATGGCCCAATGGTGAAATGTTAGGGTTTGTTAGCCACAGTTGTCCCCCACTTGCATCTCTAATTTTGTTCACCTGTACTGCACCGTTCTTTGGAAATTGTGCTTCAGGTGATGGAAGCCCACAGCAATGTGTAACAGGGTGGTTCTTTTTCATTGGTGGAGATCCACCTTTTCTGGTGATGGCCTATGGCACCTATGATTTTGTTCACCTGCACCACACCATTCCTTGGAAATTGGGTTTCAGGTGCTGAAAGCCTTCCTGCAATGTTTAACTGGGTAGTTTTTTTATGGGCGGAGTTCTACCTGTTCTGGCCATGGCCTATTGATGAAATTTTAGGGTGTGTTATCTAAAGGGATTGCCCACTTGCACCTATGAATTTGTTCACCTGCACGCAACTGTTCTTGGGAAATTGGGGTTCAAATTATGGAAGGGGACAGTGTATTTTATTATGAGCATTTTCTAGTTTTGTGACAGGTCGGTATAAATTTGGGTGTCGCACCTCCTTCCTATGTAAGTGGCCCTGGGGATCCCTATTCTGTTTGTTTAATTTTGGGCTTCTAGACACACTTTTTAAACAGCAACCCTGATGTTCAATTTTCACCACTTTTTTATAATTATGACACCCATATTTAGTAATTTATTAAAGGTGTGGAGATGACATTTGTGGTACTACTAGCTACGAGGGTCCCCTATGTACCCTGAACATTTCAGGTCGGTAGGACATACTGATCAGGAGATATGGAGGTTTGTACAGGGAGAGATGTAAGGCTACAGTAGATCACATGCTGCATTCATGTAAGCCGTGTACCGGGGGCTTTCTAGGATACAGCGAAGTCACAAACAAGGAAAAGCAGCCCACTGACACCAATTTATATAAAACAGGAAGTACTTTACTGCATACTATCACAATAAACAAAATTCCAAACAATAACCCAAAGAAAACACATTAAATACATTCACCCCAGAGGTCAGCACAGCGTCCTTTTTCAAGATTGGTTATTATGACCTGCCACATACATGGACCCTAACTTACTAACTATTGCAGGTATAATCTCAGTCTCTGGTATTTCAGGCGCCAATCCTATAATGCGGTGCGTGCACGATTTTACTGACCCGGGTCTTGTTCTGGATCCATCAATGTCTTTAAACTGAAAAACAGCAACAAGTCTCTTCAGCAAACATGAGGTCCTGCAGGACAGACAACTCTCGGTTCCTCAGCTTCTCTCAGCCTTTCTGGACAACAATCCTCTTTCCTCTGGACAGGATCTACCTTGGATGGTTGTCAGCTTCACTCAGCCACAGCTTCTGAGTCTCTAGGAACACGCTGACCCTTGGATGTGAATGGATTCTCTTTTACACACACAGTCCTTGCAAGATGTCTGCTCTCCTCCTTCCTGTTTCCTCTCCAGAACAACCACACTTCCTATCAATATGAAAACTGGCAACCTATTCAGCTGTGTTAAGAAACAGCGACATCTTGTGGTTGAAATGCAAAACGTCAGTAGTCTTATATTTAATTACAACCATTAAACAGTGAATGCTATCTTCTCAATCTCACATTCATACGCAAATTGAAAGTGAAACTTTCCTGACGATTAGGTCATTGTACACACCCACTGGTATCTGCCCCCTGGCAGTTATTTTTCATGGGTAGTTTTTTTTGTTAGGACATCGGGCACGAAAGAAGCTTGATGGCACTGTGATTTCAAGCCTGTTGACCCAAAAGTTAATGATGTCACTACTGTCAGGACAGGCATCCTCCTCATTACTGCTGTCGTCAACACCATTCTCGAAGGGTATGCCCCTGCACTTCACTTGTTTGAGGTGGCTGCATCAGGTTTCACCACGATTCCAGAAAATCCCCCTTGCCTTGGCCTACACTTTTGGATGTGTGCAGCCTGCTCCCACTACTGCTGAAGCTGATGGTGCTGCTGCTGCTGCCGCCGCTACAGGAGGATACAGTGGAGGCGGTGTCCACCTGAGCTCCCTGTGTGGAATGGGGTGTGCAGAACTCCTCACACAGCAGGTCGCATAGTATTCTGCTTAGGCAGGTAACCTTTTTTTTCTCTTGCGCAGGGTTGGGTAAAACTGTGACACTTTGTCTATGTAGCGATAGTGATCCAGAAGGGTGGCCAGCCAGTAATTATCCCTGTTTTTAATGCTGCAAATGCGGGGGCCCCTCCGTAGGCATCAGAACATGTGGATACACATATTAAAGGGGTTCCCTGGGCTCATCCTCCTCCTG
The DNA here is from genome assembly GCF_032062135.1 of Pyxicephalus adspersus. Lineage (NCBI taxonomy): Eukaryota > Metazoa > Chordata > Amphibia > Anura > Pyxicephalidae > Pyxicephalus > Pyxicephalus adspersus. The sequence goes on along the minus strand of NC_092861.1, from coordinate 13,325,071 downwards.
TCCCTCAGAAGGTGCCAAAACATCTTCTCTATCACCCACCTCCTCCTTTTCAAGCTGCAGTAGTTCCTGTTGTTCCATCACCCGCACAATGCCTGGGGTGTGACAGCACAAATGCCAGCCTATCCTATGCCTATCCAGCAACCCCAACATGGTCTCCCTCATCATCTTCATCATAATCATCTTCCTCCTCCTCCTCCTCTTGAACCACCTGATGCTGGCCAGTGTCCCTTCTTGCTCCTCCTGATGCTGGCTGTGCGCTATGGAATGTAATGTCACCCTCATCCTCCTCCCCATTTCTTCCCCTCCTCTCCCTTTGCCACTTTTAATCAGGCCACATGGTATTATCAAGCAGAAAGATGATGGGAATGACATCATTCCAGCCTGACCGCTCTCGACTCACAATGTTTGTGGCCTGCTCAAAGGGGACCAGTACCTTGCACAGCATCGCCATCTGCAGCCACTGGTCACTGGTAAAATAGCTCAGTTGTGTGGCTGTACCAAGGGCCCGCTGCCTCCATGCACCACGCTGACCAAGTAATGGCGGATGGCTAGCTTTTGCTCACACATACACTAGAGCATGTGCAGGGTGAAGTTCCATCTAGTCAAAGTGTCACAAATCAGTCTATGCGGTGGAAGCCTCTGTTGGCGCTGAATCTTGCTAAGTTCCACGGCAGCAGTTGGGGATCAGCAGACATGGCTGCAGATGGAGCGAGCCTGTCTCATTATGTTCTGCAGTCCTGGGTACATGCGGAGAAACTTTTGCACCACCAGGTTCAGTACGTGCGCAAAGCAGGGCACATATGTTATGCGGCCCATGCGCAGCACGGCCACAAGGTTGGCCCCTTTGTCGCACACTACGTTGCCTGTTGTAAGCCAGGAGGGCGTTAGCCAAGCCTCAACCTCTCTGTGCAAAGCAGACAAGAGTTCTCTGGCGGTGTGACTTTTCTCCCCCAAGGACACCATTTTCAGCACTGCCTGGCAACACGTGTGCTTGAGGGAGCCATTGTGGCGTGCCCGCTTAACCACAGTGTCTTCCGTTGCTGGTCTTCCAGGAGTCGAAAAGAGAAGGTTTGCTCGGTAGAAAGGACGAAGAAGGAGGAGGGAGAGGACTGGGGTGGCCTATGCTTTCCCACCACACCCCTTGGTGGGGGTACCAGGTGCTACAATGCCTCTTGCAGACTACCACCCACTGAGCTATGCAAGGCCACCCAGTGAGCGGTGAAGGACAGGTAGTGTCCCACTCTGTGCCTGGTTCTCCAGCTGTTCATGGTGATGTGGATTTGACTAGACACCGAGAATGTCAATGCCCGGAAAAGGTTACTCATTACATGTGCATGTACACAGGGAACAGCTGTGCGGGAAAGTAATTCCTGCTTGGTATATTCCACCGACGCTCGGCACAGGCTATCAGGTCATGGAAGGTAGCAGAGTCCACAATGCTGTATGGCAGTAGCTGCAAGGGCAATAGTTTAGCTAGACATAAATTGAGTTTGATCAGTCTTTTGTTGGTTGGGCCCATAGCCTGATTACTGGCACAGAACTCCAGTAGAGTGGGATGAAGGGACTGGGAGCCAGGGGAGCTAAAGGGGTCACTGGAGTACCCATCTTTCGGTGACAAACGTCATCTGACGCCACGAAACCTGCGGCCAGAAGCTGATACTTCCTCGCAGCGTGAAGTCTGGCTGTCACCAACCTCCTGAGACGTAGTAGCAATGACAGTTGAAGGTGTATAAGGAGTCAATAGAGGTGGAAGAAGAAACGATGTCGTGGTTACACCTCCTTCAAGAGAACGCAAGTACTGCTCCCACTTTGGTTTGTTGGTCTTGCACATTTGGGAAAGGAGCGATGTTGTACCCAAATGTGATCCGGCCTGTTCTCTGCCAATCTGCCTGTGGTGCGTGCAACCACTCTGCTGCTCTTTTTCCTTGCCTGCCTCTGCATCTGCTGGGTGTCCTGCGTCTGCTCCAGGGCCATCTCTTCCACAGTCACATCGTCTCTGACTGTTCCCCTGCTTGTGCCCACTTATCTGTGTGTTCTTTGGGACTCACATGAGGCAGATTTGCGGCCCCCCTCCATCCCCAGTCTGTTGCTGCTGCCTTTCCTCTACATCTGTTTCGGAAATGCTGCTAGCCTTTACACGCTTCGGTGGTTCCCAGGTGACATCACGGTCATCATAATCCTCTTTTTCATCCAAGCTAACCTCTGCAAATGCAGCCACTGATGCAGAACCCTCGCCCAGCAAGTGCTGTCCACACTCTCCAAGGGTCTCAAAGTCTGCCTCCTGCTCTGAAATTCGCAATGACAGTTTCTCAGGCTGTTCGTCAAACAACAAGGGAGAGTCATCAGGAGCTACAGGCACATTGGCCACGCTAACTCCTGTCTTCGCTACTCACGGCTGTGCTGGTTGCTGGTGCTGCTGCTGCAGAAGAAGAGCCTGCTGCACTTGAGGACCCTGAGACCCAGTCCACAATACTCTCAACATGACGTGGCTGTAATAAATCTACCAGCGTACTAATGCTCCGCACACATCTCAGACCTGTTTGACAACTTGTGCTGCTGCCTCCAACAGTTTGCTGCTGCTGCTGTCCTGTAGTGGCGGACTCCCTGGGAGTATCCCCCCTGCCAGATGCGGCAGGTTGGCCAATGCTACGCCTTCCCCGCATCTACTGCTCATCTTTTACTTATTCAGGAAAAAGTTCACCTGTACTAAACGGTTTCTTTGGTAAATAGCAAGTGGTATCAGAATTAAATATCTGTATTTTTTTGAGAGAAATACAGAAATTTTTCTGGCTTTTTTGATAGATAGCAAGGGGTATCAGAATTTAATATCTGTATTTTTTTGAGGGAAATACAGAAATTTTTCTTTTCTGGCTTTTTTGATAGATAGCAAGGGGTATCAGAATTTAATATCTGTATTTTTTTGAGGGAAATACAGAAATTTTTCTGGCTTTTTTGATAGCAAGTGGGATCAGCATAAAATATCTTTATTTTTTTTAGAGACATACAGAACTTTTTCTGGCTTTTTTGACAGATAGCAAGTGGAATCCAAATAAATATCTGTATTTTTTTGAGAGAAAAACGGAAATGTTTCTGGCTTTTTTGATTGATAGCAAGTGGGATCAAAATAAAATAACTATTTTTTTAGAGAAATACCAAAAATTTTCGGGCTTTTTTGATAGATAGCAAGTGGGATCAGAATAAAATATTTTTTTTTTTTGTAGAGAAATACAGAAATTTTTCTGGCTTTTTTGATAGATAGCAAATGCAATCAGAAAAAAATATCTGTATTTTTGTGAGAGAAATACAGAAAATCTTCTGGCTTTTTTAATAGATAGCAGAGTATGCCCCCTGCCAAATGTGGCAGGTTGCCCAACGCCATGCCTTCCCCGCATCAACCTCTCATCGTTTACTTATTCGGGAAAAAATTCACCTGTACTAAACAGTTTCTTTGGTAAATAGCAAGTGGTATCAGAATTAAATATCTGTATTTTTTGGAGAAAAAAAACATACATTTTTCTGGCTTTTTTTGATAGATAGCAAGAGGGATAAGAATAAAATGTCTGTTCTTTTTTAGAGAAATACAGAAATTTTTCTGGCTTTTTTGATAGATAGCAAATGCTATCAGAATAAAATATCTGTTTTTTTTTAGAGAAATACAGAAACTTTTCTGGCTTTTTTGATAGATAGCAAGTGGGATCATAATAAAATATCTATTTTTTTTGAGAGAAATACAGAACTTTTTCTGGCTTTTTAGATAGATAGCAAGTGAGATCAGAATAAAATATCTTTATTTTTTTTGGAAAAATACTGAAATATTTTTGGCTTTTTTGATAGATAGCAAGTGGTATCAGAATAAAAATATCTGTATTTTTCGGAGAGAAATACAGAAATTTTTCTGGCTTTTTTCATAAAGAGCAAGTGAGATCAGAATAAAATATCTTTATTTTTTTTAGAGACATACTGAAATATTTCTGGCTTTTTTGATAGATAACAAGTGGTATCACAATTAAAAATCTGTATTTTTTTGAGAGAAATACAGAAATTTTTTCGGCTTTTTTGATAGATAGCAAGTGGGATCAGAATAAAATATCCTTATTTTCTGAGAGAAATATAGACATTTTTATGGCCTTTTAATAGATAGCAAGTGCTATTAGAATACAATATCTGTATTTTACCGAAGCCCCTCCCTCCTTCCTATGTGTTCTCTATCATGGCTTCAGGTCGCCGCTTATCCCAATTTTAAAACACACCCCACCCTGGGACACACTTGGGAACTTTGCTCTCGATACCTCTACAAATTAGGTCTTTCATCTTTTCCATCTCCTCTTTTCCCCATTCTTGGAAACCTAGCCATTCCACCAGGATTGGAGGACCACACTTTTGTTAATTTGAATACAAGGGGAATCTCTAGAGCCTCTAATTTCCTCACCTCACAGAGGTGGAGTGGGAGAATGGAGCTGACCTCTACATCTCAGGATTTTGGACTGGATTTTTGGGGAACGGCACTACTCTCCCACTATCTCCGATCCTTACCACCTCTGGAACACTTTGACAGACCTATTACTCCATTTGAGCAGCTGTGCATGTGCAAAGGGGATATCCGACATGCCTTATCTACACTTTACACTCTTTTACAAGATTCCCACCCACCATTCTTCCCTCCCTACTTTTCGGAATGGGAAAAGGATCTAGGGATCTTTGACAGAGGACCAGAAACTGAAAATTCTGAAATGGAACCATAAAATGTCTGTAAGCAATAGGTTTCAGGAATAGAACTTCAAAATACTATCCCTGTGGTACCTCACCCCAGAGAAACTTCACAAATGTATACCTGAAGTATCAGATCAATGTGGTGTTACCATTCGGCCCTTGGGTCCATACTACACATTTTTTGGGAGTGTCCTTCTATTCAATCTTTCTGTTCCTCGGTCAGAACCATTACCCAACAGATGACAGATTGTGGAATTCCAGAAGGACCTGCCTTCTTCCTCTTACAACACAAGCATTTGTCAGAAAAAGTATATAAGAATTCGGTGTTAAGACACCCGGTGGTGGCAGCAAACTCATGTATTGTGGCGTATTGGAAGAAGGCTGAACTGCCTCCCATCCAACTTTGGCTGTGGAGGATTAAAGAGATACAGCATATGGAAGATCTGACGTCTTTGCTACAGGGAACGAGCTAAAACTCTTTAGCACGTGGTTTTATTGGTCTCAGTTTCTCCAATCGGTGGAATATGCTCGTTACTTGGGCCCATCTTGATCTGTTAATGACTATAATTGTAATAGGGACTTACCAGGATAATCCAGAATAGTAGAAGCCTGGATATATGATGTCCTCCTTAGTATAAACCATGTTATACCAAACTTAGACACCACCCAATACTTGGCCATCACGTTTCATCCCCAGACATCCGGTCATCAAGATACCCCAATACCATTGGGGCATGGTAATTCTTGCCCCCCCCCAACCCCTTACATTATTATTAGTACATGGAAGGGACCACGTTTTTAGGGCTTAAACTGCCAATTAACTATGGTCTTCAGGTCTCTGAGAGATATCTCAGACCAAAAGCATGAGGGAATTGGGTACCTTTTTATTGTTATTTTTGTTACTATTCCTCTTCCTTATGTTAATCGGTTACCTGATGTTTTGTGTTAGGGTCCACCACCATTAGGAGGCATATGCCCCCTAATGGATCTACATGTGGAATAACCACTCCCCTTATTTATTGTCTGGATTTGTTGCAATATTTTGTTTTATTTTGTATTCTGCACTTTGTATTGATATACTGTAAGTTGTTTAAAGTTTTTGCTGTACTGTGTTTCCCTCCCCTTTTTCCTTTATGTTCCCTTTCTTTACCCCCCCCCCCCCATGTGTTTGTTACTGTAAAACCCTGAATGAAAAATGTTTAAAAAAAATCTGTATTTTTTTTAGAGAAATACAGAACTTTTTCTGGCCTTTTTGATAGATAGCAAGTAGGATCAAAATAAAATATCTGCATTTTTTGAGAGAAGTGCAGAAATTGTTCTGGCTTTTTTGATAGATAGCAAGTGCTGTCAGAATTGAATATCTGTATTTTTTTTTAGGGAAATACAGAAATTTTTCTGGCTTTTGTGGTAGATTGCAAGATGAATCAGACTGAAATATTTCTATTGTTTGGACAGTAGGACAGAAATGTTTCTGGCTTTTGTGATAGATTGCAAGATGTATCAGACTGAAATATCTCTATTTTTTGGAGAGTAGGACAGAAATGTTTCTGCCTTTTTTGATAAATAGCAAGAGGTAGAAACAAAAACTGCACAATCTGTATATTTCAAGATATACAGAAAGCTCCTAACCTGTCCCTGTCACAATGCACTTCTCTCCCCACTTCTTTCCCTCACACAGAACACAAGATGGAGTGACTAACCCCTCCCTTCCTCCCTGTATATGTGCCTGTTCTGAGATCTCTGCTGATTGGGGTGCTGAGCCTTGCTGTGCTGAAAATGATTCGCTCCCAGCTGCACCATTCCCACCGTAAAAAGTCACCGTTCCCGCCCCCTGCATTTTCCCTCGTTTGTTCAGCAAAACATGACCTCATGGCGAATCACAAGGCCGTTCTTGCTTAAATGTTCGGTAAGCGAGAAAGGCCCAATTCGCCGATCACACTTACAAATCTTGCTCACTCATCCTTTCACAGCACTCATGCTGCAGCTTGGATTATCTCACAGTACAAGGTGGGCGGGGAGCAGCTTGATCGCATAGAAGCACATAGAAGATGCACGCACCCCATCCACTCAAGACAACAAGTATAGAGCCGGATCTGACAGCTCCACGGGCCAGATGTGGTTGGGCGTAGGTTGGGCACCCTTGATGTAGACAAATGATTCACACAAGGGATAGCAGTGCAAGAGAATGGAACATTCTTATGGACTGTATGTTTGCTTCTAAACACAGACCCTTAGTGTTTAACTGTACCACTTAGTCCAGACTTCCCTGCATTCATCATGTCATATGTGTCATTACCACAATTACATGAATGGACTGGCCTTATACTGGTTCTGTCCTCTAAGATATACTGAGATTTTTTTAACACTATTTATAGTATTTACATAGCACCATCAAAAGAGCTCATAATCTAATGTCCCAATTCCAGTCATATGTTTTTTTTAGTACAGTCTAGGGTCAATTTTGGGGGGCAGCCAATTAACCTAACTGCATGTTTTTGAGATGTGGGAGGAAACCAGAGTACACAGAGGAAAAGCACGTAAATACAAGGAGGACCTGCAAACTCCATACCGATAGTGTCTTGGCCAAGATTTGAACCTGGGACCTAGCACTTACCTTGCTTACCTCGAGTCACTGTGCTGCCTATATGAATTATTTGTCCAAATACCATATTTCCTTTAGGCTTTTCCTACTAAATGACAATGTTTGACATTTTCTAAGAAATGTATAACTTGCTGTCCATTTTTTAAAAAAATGTAAATATGCTATTTGTGGTGGAAATGTTTAACTCCAACAAAGTTAAAGTGAATCTAAACTCAACATTTTTACTTTACATAAAAAATATGTAAAGTAAAATTTTTATTTGAGGGTGCAAAACTACCCCTTTAAGTCTTGATCGTTGCTGCAATAAAGACTGAATAGGAGCACAAAGCTTACCAGGATATCTACATCACACATGCCGGCAGGCTTATCCATGGAGATTGGGCATCCGCAGAATGGGCATTTTTTCCATTTAGAGGAAAGAGATCCCATGTGTGTGCAGTAAGATGGGCTCTCTTTTATTTCCTCTTTAAGGCGGGCTAAGTGACCTAATGTAGTGTAGTGGGAGATCGGGTGACGTAACAAAAAGACCAGAAAAGAAGATTGAAGATGGCGGCGCCCGGCACTTCCTCAGAACTGGGAGAAGAACATGCTCGAGGGATCTGCAGGAATAAAGGTGAGTGTGATTTTTTTATTTTCACTTTAGTTCCGCAGTACTTGTTCGTAGCAGGTACTCTTATCATTGATATAGTTATTACTTGTAGCCCAGGTATACCCAAATATTTTGCTTGGGGTGTCATTATAATGAATGGCACCACAAAGCATGTTACTGTACCGTACACAGGTCAGTGTGTTGCACTGCTATTCACTCCTAATGGCACCCCAACACGTTCAGCTAATGCACATACAGCAACACATTCTAACACGTAAAAAACCTTGGAGTTTATTTACTAAAGTAATATAGGCTGTTCACCTAGCAAAATGAATTATCCTCTTGCAAAGTATATTTCACATAGCTTGGTAAGTGAAATAAAGCTTCGTTCAATCATTCAATAAACTACAAGAAAAAATCTTGTACAAAGCAGCTTATTCCTTAAGCAAACTAACAATTTTTGGTGCTTTTTTTTGTTCAATATAGAAAGATTATGATTGGTCATGTGGCATGTCATGACCTGAGCATGGCGTGACCTGAGCTTACCAATCTTCCACAAAACACTTCTTGGGATGACATTTACATTCACTGGTATGCAATAAAGGCTAATGTAACGAAACACCATGACATTTAATTTAATGTATATATTGAAAGGGAAGTAACATTTCCCCAAAGAAGAAAAAATACCCTCACTTTGAACCTTACAGCTCCTCCACAATACATAACAGTTGCACTAATGCAATATTTCAAATACATGGGGCTGCTCAAATAACATAAATGGTGTACTGGGAAAAATGACAGAAAATGTTTTTTCCCCAATTTTTTTCTATTTTTTCCAATAGGAGAACTAAAAAGATCTATTCACCAAAAACAATGCGTAATTCATAATACATTACCAAGGGTTCAAAATAAATCCTGTCAGTTCAATTTTCATGGCTCTGATAAATTTATATGCAGATTCTCTGTTTTTTGTTTTGTGCTTTGTTTTTTTTGTTTTTTTTGTTTGTTTTTTGCAGAATGCGACAGCCCTATTCAATAGAAAAAAATCTGCCTGAAAACAGTGTGCATTCACCTTATGTTAGATCAGCCACAATTGCTTCACTCTTTTGTAAAATATCCTAATTCTTTAAGTAATGCCCTTTCCTGTGCTATTGGTCCCTGGAAAGTTTTGGTCAAGCATTGCTTGTTAAAAGCGTCCTGCTGCATGCCAGTTTTACACTGCTGTATCATCTTATCACTTTGTCTTTATCACATTCTTAAGTCTCCCTCAATAAAAATGTAAAAGTGTAAATCTCTATCATTTGTGATCTTCTAATTCTTAATAAGAGTTTGATAGAAATTGACCAGCAGCAGGGCAGTTTACATCAGCAAGAAACATGAAATCTTCTTTTCAATTACTTACCAATTTCAATCTGCCAGTCAAAGTGGGTTTATAACAATTTGATGAAAACATGTAGTTCTACTAAGCTTGCCTGAAAAATGCCTTTTTATAAAAAATGAAATCAAATTGGGGTGCTGCAGCAGTATGTTAGTGAAGCTAATAGTGAAATAAATTATTTTTTTTACCTTATTAAACAGGTATATTTAATATAAAGGAATTCATCCCTCTCAACTTTTGGAAACAGAGAAAATAAACATTTTTAATTCACAGTATGTAGGCAAATGATATGCTTATGTCCCGTCCCTATTCTTCACACTATAAAACATTACCATGCAATAAATGTCTGGTTAAATCAACGATTGTAGGGATGAGTTAAATACATAAATTTTTTGTGCTAAAAATGTAATTGAAAAGCCTCTAAATATTGTATTGCAACTAAATGGGCTCTTTTTTTTAAAGCATAAAATCTGACATGCCCTCAAACATTTCCTGGTGGGAATCAATTACTGCCATTGAAACATATGGACCTGGAATATTCCCACTAGGAATAGAGTGAGAGAATGTCTGATTCCCTGTTTTAATAATAGAGCCTTTATGTATTTTTACATTATTTTTTTTACTTTAAGTTCTCCAGCAAGTCTGGTATCAATACCATGTTGCAATGTAGTCAAAATTTTGATTTAGGTTTCTCCACTAGTAAACCTTGGTGTGTCCGCACTGCTTGGACAAGAGAAGAAGTGGGAGTGGAACCCATGAAAACCTGTCATGAAAATGTAATTGTTAGTGCAAATAAAAAATTTACATTGGCAGTATCTAACTATTCTATCTGCTTTCCTTCAGAACTATTTTTTTTTAGATTGGCTTTTTAAAATAACACATGGAATAATTTGTAGGCTGCGTGAAAGCATTAGTACAAAATAACATTTGTATGATATTGGTTGATTACAAAAGTTCGATTTTTAAGCTCACTCTTTGCTATTAAATTACTTTAGTTAAAATATCTACTAACTGTAGCACTAACCAAGCAGTTTCATGGAGGTGGAATGAACTAATGAACTTCATGGAGTTACATCCTTAGCAATCTCATAAGATACAGCTATTAATTCTGACCTGACATAGAAAAAAACATCTCAATAAATAATGCCATTATACATAGCATGTGAATGAAGGCCATTTAATAGGTACTTGGGGTTGGATTGATGACACTGAAATATTTTCTGTATAAGACCAGTCATCCTGAAGCAGCATCATCTGATAGCTCTGTCATGTGTTAGTGGCTTGCTGAGTGCATTGCATTTTTGCATGTGAAAAAGTTATTTGCTGGTAATTATTTTTTGCTTCATTATTATTTTATGAATGTATTAACATTTTTATCCAAAAGCTCCATTTCCTTCCTCATGCTGTCTCAACCATAAACTCAACACATTTATTCTTATCTTTTTTAATCTTATGTTTTAAAAACTTTTAAAGTTTTTTATAGAAAAAAAACAGAACACCACACCACCTACTAACACAAAAATCTCGCCTATTACACAAAACTACAGCAGTAGTATGTAAATACATATAAATTCTGTTACAGGTACACTGTTCAACATTTGGTGGGAATATCCAAAAATATGGAGATTTTGCACTGATGTCTATGGTTGGTGTATATCGTACTGGATATGTCTATACCTAAAGACCCCAAGGTTGCTTTACTAAATGTCAAGCCTCAACACTGTATGTTCCTCCAGTTTTGTCTTCTTTAACATTTTCACAGCAGCCAAGCGGGTACTAACAAAAGCCTGGAGCTCACTGTTCCCTACAGTCACCCAGGTCAAACAGAAAATGTCCTAGTATCTTAATATAGAAAAAATGTCTTCTACTTTCAATGATCTGCATACCAAATTTAGGAGAATGGGGGGACTATGGATTCTACCACCTTTTTTGATTGGTTCTTACTAAGTATTTAAATCAATTCATTGTGCCATGACTTTGGCTTGTAGTTGTGGATTTGCAGCAATGGCTGATGGTTTTTCTAGCCTCTTCCCTTAACTGGACCCCTTTTCCCCTTCCCTCCTACTGTCATGTCTGTCTTTCTTGCCATGTTTTTAAAGGCGCATCCTTCATGCTTAATTTAATAATTTTCAGTGCTGCAAAACAAACCTGGGATCTGTAATGGAAAATTGTTTCTTCAATATCATAAGACACTCATGGAATGTCTCTTCTCCCCCCCCCCCTTTCTTTTAATTATGGCATGATTTTGGTTGTATTTGTATATAGGTATCTTTGTTTGGATTTTTAGTTTTTTTATGTTTACATTTTTGAAAATGTATTAAAATTTAGAAATTACATAAATCTGAAATGTTTTGAATGTCTTTGTTGAATGCTTTATAAATAGAGCCAATACAGTTAATGTGGTTACTTGACATTTTCTTAATAGTTTGCTTTACAATGATATTCCATCTCTACTTCCAGATCTATCACTTCTAAAAATGTTCCAGGTACAGCAAATCGCCGCGTGGAAACAGTAGCCAATATACAGAGATCCAACATGTTTCCTTCTGAGTCAGACCTATAGCTCTGTATTTACCAAAGCTCAAGTTTTATGATTATTGGAATATTGCTTCAAAAGTGAAGGTTCGAAAAAAGTCTTACTTGTTTTCATAGAAATTAGCCATGGCCTGAGTAGTACAGTTTGCCTCCTACCACCTGTTGTCTCTATTTTGGCCTAAATCCCTCTGTTCCTCCTTCCTCTAAATTTAAAGAACCATTTTTTTCATATGTATAGAGCCAGAAAGATTTGAAACCTCAAGTTATTTTTGCTGTCTGCACCCTGCTAGGGAGATTACCCTCCACTTCCTGCCCTAAACACACACCACACCAAATATATCAACCCAGGGAGTTGTCCCCTAGAACAGGTGTCTCAGCTCGAGGATTCCCCTTTCCTTTCTGATCTGACTTCAATTCACTTATTTATGACAACTCAAAATGTTGTATTTTCCCTTACTTTCTGTCTTTAAGACAATGGGCACCAGGGTAAATAAAGGGGGTGAATCCTCCCATTGGGGACACAGCCTAATCTAGACAGAAGGTCTAACCCCTCACTAATCTTACATATAAATACACTTTATAAAACTTTTCATCTAACATCTTCCTGCATTTCTTATTTTTTAAAGGCATTTCTTTGAAAAGTGATTAATAAAAAAGTTTTTTATGCATCAGTTTTTAGTGTTCTGCATAGTTGGGTCATATGTCTTGCCTAAATAGTGTTCTCTTCTCCTCCTGTGTCACTGTCTGTTTCCGTCTGTCATTTGCAACCCCTATTTAATGTACAGCGCTGAGTAACATGTTGGCGCTATATAAATACTTGTACTGTTTAATAATTGTAATAATAGGTTGTGCTAAAATGTGGCACTCTTTGTTGTCTCAGGATGGGGAAAAGGAAACTAAAACCTTTTATACTCACTTGTCCCCATTCCATCCTTGGAACTGCCATCTTCAATCTGCAGCCACTTTGATTGGCTGAGCCAAGATGATGTAACTCCTGTGTAGGTGCCTGGGAGTTTATTCAGTCAAGCAACCTCAGGGGAAGCCAGGATGTGCCGGGTATTCCAGCAACCAGTGCATATGCAGCTGAGCATTTTTGACAGATGAAGAGAGCAGTCAGGCAGGTCACCTGTCCCTTTCTGCAATAAAGCCCTGCCCGGTCACAAATTTTTCAAATGCATTTTAAAGTTCCACTTTAACAGGTATGAGTAACAACACATATAAACTAGTATGACATCATTATGTCATTATGAATACATACTGTATAGGATGATCATGGGTACATATATTGGATGTCTTCACTGTACTAGGCCCGGTGATATACCTCCAATTCTGTCCTGTATTCTATATCACCAGGCACAGTGTGAACTGATTTTGCACACCTTATTGATTTCTGTAAACTTTAGCAGAATGTTAATAATGCAAGCTCTTAGCACTTCTGGCTGGACTCGACCATTTACACCTTTCTGGCTCAGTGAGTAAAATCTTTCCATGGGTGTGAGAAGACATTCTCAAGACAGAGAAGCTCATTGTGACAAGAGGAAAGTTCAGTAAACCCCAAAGCTCTTCCTTAATGAATGTCTTCCCCGGATAAATAATCATAAATGGATATGCAGAATTCACAGTGCGCTTTCAACCATTTAACAAAACCCCCTCCTTCTGAATGTTTCAGTATGTTTATTAACGATCAAATCAATGATGAACTCAACTCATTGACAATACCAATCATACCGCAGTACACAGAGCTTAGTGGACAAGATAGAACAAATTTATGACCTGATCACTGCCAAGTCAGCAAGCTGGAGGTAGACTGTGATCAAGCTGTATAGCTCCCCTCCAAGGAAGAAAATGGAAATGATTCATTTTAGTGTCTGTCAGGTGTCTCAGGAACACACACAAAAAAGTTTGGAAATATTTGAGTAGATGAGAAAATATTGAGTAGATTTTAGAAGAGTATTTAGGGAGATTTTATTACAAAGCATAAAAAATTTGACCTTTATGCTAGTTTTGGTGTTAACTATCATGGGCTCTGCTGAGAGATTGAAAACAAATGAAATCTATTGCTTAGCGTATTTTTTTATGTGAATTGAAGGTTCCCAAGCAGTACCTAGCAATCTGAAGTCAGGCAGACTGGTTAAATCAAATCAAATGTCTTTGGGTGCCTGCAAGGAATGCAAGTGGAGAGATGTTTAGAAAAAAACTTGGATGGCCTTGGCACTTGCACAGGTGTTTGGGTTTAGTTATTAGCCACATGGGATTTGGCATGTGCCAATGTGTACCAAAGCCATTGAACATTTCATGAAAACAAAAAATGGAGAAAGGTGGTGGGCTTTAAAAAGACTATGTTACCTTGAAAGTATCTCTTTTACCTCTTTTATGACAAAGTGTTATACTTTCCATTTAAATAATACACTTTAGTAGATCCATTGCCAACTTTGCATGCAACCATCATAAAACTTTGCAAACATGTTTACAATATTCTGCTTTAATATAGCGCTGTATTGTCACTGATATGATAACACGTTAGCTCAGTAGCTTGCACGCTTGCCTCTGCAGCACTAAAATCCAAGGAATCTCAGACAGGACACTGTCTGCTTGGAATTTGCATGTTCTCCCCATATTTAGATGAGTTTCCTTTCACATTGCAAAAATAATAATAATAATAATATTCTGTGTGGGTTAAGTGCTCGATTCCCCAAAAGCCCGGTCTCACACTGTGTTAAAGACATATGATGATGAGATAAGATTGTGAGCTCGACTTAGTTAGTGACATGACTATGTACAGCGCTGTGTAATAGTTGGTTCTATATATACAAGATTGCAATAATTATGTTTTATGTATTTATTATGTAATGTATTTATTATTATTATTATTATTATTAATATTAATAAATATGTATTTATTATGTAATTATGTATTACATGAAAGGACAAAACTACCAAATGAAGGGAGCACACTTGAGCCTGGTAAACATGAACATTCTGAATTACTCAGGAACATAATAATTTATGTCCCTACCATGCTTAAACTTTATTAATGCAAACTAAGGTCAATTTTGAGGAAAAGTCAATTACTTAGGCATATGTTTGGGATGTGGGAGGAAACTGGAGTTCCCAGAGGAAATCCAACCAATTCATTCAATCCTTGGACCTAGCGTTGCAATATTATTATTAAGCTCCATACAGATGTCACTGGAACTATCTTTAGTGATAAATGAATGAGTGCTATAGAAATAATGGTATTCAGTTATATAGAGAGGGGAGGGAGGAGGACGAGCGTGCCTCACCACATTGCTCTCTCCTTCACAGAAAAGCACATTGGTCATTCCTGATCAGTCATTCATCAATCCGCCACGGCAGATTGGTAAATGACATTGGGGGACTGCTGTACACATTCTTTATTTCACCCAAAACAAGCACAACCATTTATCCTGGGCAACAATTGTCTGGAGTTTGTAAATAGTTTTATGGTAAAATTTCACATTGATGAAAGGACACAATAAACTGACAACAATTTTTATTGTTTCAAAAAAGCATACTGACAATTAAAAAAAAACATTTAGGATAAAATGATTGTATCCAGCAGGGTGTAAATCATGCAGCATTGGTAATTGTAGGGAGAATTCTTCTATTTTTTGCATGCATCGCTTACAAAAAGTCATTCAATATTGCAGAATATTCAGCTTTATGAATGTCATCTTTCTGTACGCTGACCATGGCTGACATCTAAAAAAAGAAAGATTTTAAATGTATTCTGCTAAATAATTTAAACAGTTTAATTTTAGTGCCTTATCACATGAAGGGCTTGTCAAATTCAACAGGATTTCCATTTTCTCTGGTTGTTGCCGGTTGTTACCAGCCTCAATTTACAAAGACTCAAGTCTGTCTGAGCTGCCTAATTGTTTGATAAAACTCAGCACTTGGCATATTAAACTCTTTTTGCCCCACTTGCGAAATAGTTTCTAATATGTGTAAATAATGGGTCAGATGGTGTTGTGCAGTGCCACTTAGATTCAGTATTTGTGAGTAAAACCTGAACAATAGTCTTGATGCCGGAGTTATCTGTAAGGAACACAAAACTGTGTTGTGCAGACATAAAATACACAAGTTAATGGAGCTTTGTATTTATTATTACATTTAATTTTAATGCAAATAAAAGTTTGCCTGGTATCAGCCTCTTGCAATCCCTGCAGCTGAAAGCCAATCAGTTTGTAAACTTGGGAGTAGCATGCCGATAGGAAGCAATAGCAAAAGTGATAGAGAGATGAGTTCATTACTGTTGTGCTTTTTCCTTTCCCTGTCAGTCACAGGTTAGGGTAGATCCCAAAACACCAATACATTTGAAGGTGGTAGTCACACATGGCCAATACAGCCCTATAGCTCCCTATAGAATTCCTTTACAACCATGCAACATAGCCCAGTAGACAGCCATGGGGCTATATTGTGCACACACAACTATCTTGTGGGCTGATGTAAATAAATGCCAAGATCTCAGACTTTCCAAAAGAATTACGGGCAGCATGGTGGCTCAGTGGTTAGCACTTTGGCCTTTGCAGTGCTGGGTTCCAGGTTTGAATCTCAGCCATGATGCTATCTGCATGGAGTTTGTACATTCTCCCCGTGTCAGTGTGGGTTTCCTTCCAAATCATGCAGTTAGGTTAATTGGCTTCCCCCCAAATATGCACCTTAGACTGTATTAGAGATTAACATATAACTAAGGTAGGGACATTTATATTGTGAGCCCCTTTGAGAGACAGGGCTGCATAATATGTTGGCACCACAAAAATACTGTATAAAAATTAAGTAGGTATCTCAAGAGAGATTGTTGTATTAGGTTGAGGGCTCAGGGTGGGAATAAGCATATTTTTCTTTGAGATGTGAGATGACCTATAAACATTTACTTTTCCTCCAGTGCTTTACCTTCTCTATCTCAGAGGCACGATAGTAAGTTGTAATCCTGTCCAAATAAAGAAAAATATTTTCTGCTTTACTAGTAATAAATCGAGATTTCATGGCATACAAACAAACACTTTAAAAAATTCACAAAGATCTGTGTTTGTTTGGACAGCTTAGTAAAAATGTTGTCATGCTCTGATGTCCAATCCAGCCTAAAATTGAAGAATGAGCTATATGAAAGAGGCAGTAAATTGGTTTTATTAAAAAAAAGCTTAAACATCCGTGAAGTCAGAAGGAATATCAAGAATAATTGTGATCTGCCCTTGCAATGTATATCCACTTATGTAGGCTCATAAAATTATGTTATGTGTTTTAAACGCCTAATATATTTTGTCATTCTTTATCCAGGAAATCTTCTAAATGCATCCATGTATCGGCTAAAGGGTGTTGGTGCAGATATAACACTTCCGCAATCCAGTCCACTTCAAAAGACGTCTCTTCTTCATCTGTGAAATGAAGCGACTATTGACCTTTGAGGTGCATTAGTGTGAATAATTACTTTTGATGCATCTTTTTATGCCCCATTTGCACTTAAGGAATTTAACAAGAATTCTTGGATTTTTTTTTCCAAGGTCATTTTTGTAAACATCTTTTCCAATGGGTGGCAGAATATTTAATATGAGGAAATATTATTTAATAATGAGTACAAATGTATATCACAGTCTGTTTTTACACTGGCATAATGATGGCATACATAGCTCTTTTATGCTTACAGTAATTATAGCAAAGTTATCTTTCAAAAATCTTGCAAAAACCTCTTGGCCTTAAATTGAGCCGCTCCTAAACTACGTGCTTCTAGACATTATACAAATAACTAAATGTGTCAATCAGACTTTAATGAGGGACTTTTGTAGCTGCAAAGAGTTAAATCAGACTTTATGGACATTATAGCACCCATATAGGCTCCTTTGCTGTTAAGGGATCTATACAACTGTGAACACAGCTTTAAGGGGTGTTCAAGGGTATGTTGCCCACCAAACTACAATTCATAGAATAGCTCTGCTGTCCCTACACAGATAGGTCATCTCCCATACATACTGATAATATGACCGCTGGGGGTTTTTTAGCTAGATGTCTGGTTTATTCTTTCTTTCAGATTATTAGCTTTAGGGTCCTATCTGGTGGGGCAAAAGTTAGGTCCGGACATAAATTTTTGGACACAAACTGAATTGATCTGTCCAGGAGATCTGTCAAAAACTCAAGTTGACAGAGAATCAGAAACGTATACTTATTGATGTTTCTGTGCACATGCCCACAATGGCTGACCAGCATTATGCATGGTGATTTTCCTGATGATGACAATAGTGAACCATGTCTGTGTACTGGATGTTGGAACAGCTACTTATGACTATACAGATGTGCAAAGAGGACAGGAAAAAGTGGTGAGAAAGGCAAGATCACCAGTTAATGATTTATTTAAAACGGTAAAGATGAAACAATACTTAAAATTACTTTTGATAAAAAATTAATGTTAAAGCCTATAAAGGAATTTAATATTTGGGTTGACAATTATTTTCAAGTAATTCCCAGTCAGTTTAGTGCACACAGCTGAAATAATTTGTCCTGTTTTTTGAACTCTTCCCTAATGTCATGTGTATATTTCAGCTATATGCACACGATAAAGACTCGACAAATCCCGGGTGTCCTTTTTACAGAAATGCATTAAATTTTATTTTTTTTAAATTGACAACAGGTGACAATACAGACTAGTAAATGAAAGATCTCTATGCTGTGCATGTACATTGTTACTGGTTATTACTATTTCTTACTCATTCATTTTCACTGGAATGCCCTGAATTTTACCATACAAGACATGCTATACCTACTGACATTTTTTATTATGGCAGAAGGACATATAGAGAATTGATAGGGTCATGTGCATCCTGCATAGCAAATTGGCAATTACAGTCACTGTATGTTTTGACATGACTACCTTTAGGTAATTTTGGCTTTCATGTCAACCCCTCAGCTTGGAAAATTATTCATTGACTATTATTATCTTTTTTTTTACAATGCACCAACATGTTACAAGGTGCTGTGTGGTCTTGAGGTTCATAAAGAGATGACTGACTATCTTCAAAGTTTAAATCCAGTTGTACTGGTTTAACAAAAAAGCAGCCTTGCCGAACAGGGAAGAGGCTTCGGTTTTACAAATGGAAAACAACTGCAAGAACACAATGCTGTGTGTATCTGCTTCCTAGTGACGTATATTCCATTAAGCATAAATTCTACATAGATGTAGCACAAACAGATTTAGGGCTCTCAGTGCCAAACAGGATCATCTTTATTATACATGTAAGTTATATGTAGTGTATTTAAAATAAACATTCTTTTATTAATTTTGGATAATGCCTGAACTTTTGACAGATGTATGCAGACACAAATAGATTACTTCTACTTGAAGTCCAACTGAAGTCACATTGATAAAATAGACACTGTACTTGTATGTTCATAGTCTTACCTTCACACTCCTGCTCTAACAATATTGATTGGATACAGAAGGAGCAGCAGGAACATAAAAAGGTCATACATAGTCAGCACTGTGAAATTAATTTGAAAAAGCAATAAGGTTGTTTAGCAAAGATGAATTCTCCTATTGTACATTGTACATACTTTTGCCAAGCCTAATTTGGTTATGAAAATTAAGAAAGAGAAACAAAAGACTGTTTCTCTTTCTCAACAGATTGTTTTACTAGAGCAAGACATAATTCCTTTGCTAGACATAGATCTCCTATGCTAACATTGTAGTTTAAAAAAAAAGGTTTACCTATCATTTATAATCATCTGTGAATGTTCATAATTCATGTCTCATTACCCCACGCGTTTCGCTCTATGTCTTCCTCAGGGAATTCAGAGGCTTAGCTGTTCTATAGGTGTTTGTGGATCATATAAAGAAGGGCAATTGATGTGTGAATCCTCATATGAAGTAGCTGGATGTAGATGGCTTAAATAATAGCATGTATACTTCATTTAAATAGATTTACTATAGAGGTAGAAGTGGTTGAGGTTCCAGAATGAAGGAAAAAAAATCTTCTATTGTACTGTGCAGAAGCATTATATTCCATTATCTATAATTTTCTTAGTTGTATTTGGATTTCAGGTGGTAAGATGGAGACTAAAATCCTACTCATCATGTTGGTCTATATTAGAAGTCTTTAGTAACAATAATGTAAAAAAACGCAGAGACCAGAGATTTCAAAAGGAATACTCTTTTGTCCTAAGAGGGGGAGGAGAAAACTCCTTCAAGCATCGATTTTCTTCTTTAATTGTGGGTGGAAAGTGGGAAGAACGGAATGCCAGCAGCCAGCATCAAAAGTCACTGAATCCCCTAAGGAAGCTATAGAGTGAAGCATGTCAGCAAATTAGACATGAATTATGAATATTCACAATTGATTATATATGATATGTAAACCTTATTTTTTTAACTACCATGTTAGCCATAGGGGATCTATGTCTAGCAAAGGAATTATTTCTTGCTCTAGAAAACAATCTGTTGATTTTTATGCCAAAAAAATCTTTTGTTTCTCTTTCTCTTAATGTTCAATTTGAGAGAAATAGAATTTGATTAAAGCAGAATCTAACTCTCATTGGTGTAGATGAGCTTTTGCCAAAATAAACACATGTGCACAGCATATTTTCCAGTTATGGCACTCACTGTTTTCTAACCCCTCTGCACTAATTACCAGGAACCTGTCACTAGTCTAAACCCCAAAGCCATCTTCTTCACTTCAACTCTTCTGCCAACTGGTCCACCACAATTTATTTTGGACATTGGGCAGCCACTGATGATAAAGCTACAGTTACATCGCCCCCACCATTTAGGGATTTTAAGCAACTTTATGCTTCCCATATATTGCTTTAAAAGAATGCTATACACTTTAATATATAAGAATAGTTACGGCTTTGTTTAATATTTGCACAGAGCAGCACATGCAGCAGAAACAGTCCACAGGATTGCCTTGAAGGCGGTTAGGAGACTCCTGCAGTTAGAACTGGTGGACAGTCATTTTTGTGCCAAAAATGTTAGATACATGCATCGTCCACCTCATTAACTGTTTCACTTCAGATAATCATTTAACTTATTGATTGGATAATTGTTGTTACCTACCTATTTCCTCCCCTCATACTGCTGTATTACACGTCACCCTGTAAATAAATATATATATATATATATATATATATTTTTTTTTTTTTTTTTTTTTACTTTATTAAATCTAGCTTATTCTATTTTGGATGTACTGTCTCATCACAAAGGTCTTACATTTAACCCCACCTTGCAAAATAGACTTTACATGTCACTTTTGCCTGGAATCCTTTATCTTCTGGTGACTTTTTTTAGATTTTCATCACCCAAGATGGATGTTTATGATTGTCTTGGACAAAAATCTAGCATTGGTAAATGGTCCACCATACTGGATCACTAAATAACTGGTATGAGTGGTCACTATTGTCTCCTAATGTGCAGGATGCCAAGAAAAGAACATAGACCATTTTTAGTGGCAATTCAGGATGTTTATGTAGCCTAACAACCTCCCATTGCTGTTCCTGCTTCATTAAAGAACATTGCAAGTCAATGAAGGCACAGATTTTGGGCACTTATACCAGCTGTTTTTAAAATAATTGTATTGGCTTGACTTATTTTAAAACTACCTAAAATCCTATAGATCATCACCAGCTTGTTCTTGTAGGAGCACGTACACCTTTATTTGTGTCTGCTCGTTGTAAAAAGTGTTTAAATTACAGGGTGATACACAGCTGCAAAATGGGTCATCTTTTGATTTTATTTTCCATAACAAACATTACTAATAGTATAGTATACTTAATGATGCATTTACAAAAAAATCATTCAGTTGGAGAAACATTTAGTTTTTGATGGAGTTTATCTCTCTACACAGAGCCGAGCTGTTCATGAAACTCACTTAGAGTAAGGAAATCATTAATCATTCATCCACTTTAAAACAGCATGGTCCGATGCCCACTGTGCAGGTAAGAGGCTGATGCTTTTACAAACAACTTGTTACCAATTTTGATAAAATGAAAACGACTAACCTCAATTTTACCTAAACAACCCAGCAAGTTCTGGAACTTCACCAATATGCCAGAATAAAATGAATTGCCTTTCAGATTTGTCAGTAGCAGAATGTTAATAAAAGCGAGCATATTGGAAAAACTTTCAATGTCAGCTTTAAATGTGCTGCAGGTTGTTATATATAAGGCAACTATATAAGAAAATTCTCAAATTTTTCAGCTTTCGAACAGGCAAACTTCTTTGCAAAAGCCAAGGAGGCATAAAAATTCAGCTGGTATATCTACTCTTTTTATTGTTAGGCTTTAATCAACAATTGCCTCAATCATGTTTTATCATTCAACACAAACTTGCATTGCAGGTAAGGAACAAGGAAATGTTGGGATCAGGCCTGTAACTGGGTGTTCAAGGTTTAAATCTGGAATCTGTTGGACTGTATAGTTGTATTTGGACACAATTCTCAATTGTAAAAGGAAATAGAATAAAAAAAAATAAAACAATTTGGTATTACAATGTCCAATTGACCAGATATATATATGCCTGTGATTTCTTATCTGCTATAGGGGACATTACAAACTTATCATTTCCCCATATATATTAAAAAGACGAAACATTATCATTTTTTTATCTTTATCTTCTTTTCGAAATTGAGTTATTTGGAACTTTGTAGCCACTTGGTAGTCTTCTAGTGATGCAAAATGTAACTACTAAGCATCAACAAAACCATTAAAGTTTTGATTGAACTTTGCTTGACTTATGCCAAGGTTCTTGAATTTTTAAAAAATACAGACCCCCAATAGAGTACCCAATATATCCCCACAACCTCTTCGGTGGGTTTTTATAATCATTATCATCCTTCAAACAATCAGGTATCAGTATGACATTAATGATAATTTGGTGCTTTACATATGGATAGCTAGGAACAGAAAACATGAAAGAAACTCATAATAAGGATGTATTATATTTCAATTTATAAAAATGGCAAATTGCAAATGCACAAGCTTGCTACAACAAGTGAGATTTTTGGTGCTGTTATTGTGCAAATAAAACATGCAATGGAGATTCAGTTATTGACAATGTCACTCACATGTCAACTGACAGATACAATTAATTTCTCCATTTCAGTTCTACTTTTCACAACACTAACATGTACCAAATAGATTTGTTTAAGGGCTGGATAGAAGGAACAATCTATCACCAATCATGACAGCAAATCAATTAGTAATACGGGGATGGGGGGGAGGGGGAGGAAAAAAGTCAATATTGACTGATCTGATCATTGGTTCACAGCCTCACAGCTTTATTCTATATTTTTTAACAGCAAAAGCTGATGTTGAATGGTGATCTATTGTGACATACCAGTCTTTAGATTTAGATGTGTTAGGAACATTTTTGGCAAATACAGAAAATACCTGTTCATCTTGCCAAAAGTACAGCGTCCTTGTCACTTCCATGAAGCTGACCTGACAGCAAAAAAAAACCCTATCTGTCTTGTGTAACTACTAATTCCTAATTTTTTATATTTCTTGTGTCCCACATCTAGTTCTTTTACTCCATATGTAAAGAAGGCAAAGAAAGCCAAATATGTTTGCAGTTCAGCCTGGATCACAACAATGGCTCCTTCTACTTATAAATTGAACGAACATGAAGTATGGTATTCACAGGAAAATGAGATGAGAATATTAAGTGAACAAAAGTCGTACAACAGAAAACTAATACTATCAGGTAAGCTGCAAAACAGTACATTTTTCATTTTTGTTTACATGAGATTTAGTAAAGTAACACCTATAATATTCAGAGATTCAGAACTATAGTGACATAATTTGGTGTCCATACACCAACAGGTGGCTAGTGGCTAGACAACCGTTCTGGTTTTTCTATGCATGTTCCCCAAGAACTGTCAAAGGTATTGTCTATGGGCACCCACAGACATGACCTTTTTATTATATACAACTGAAGAAAGCCATATTGCACACCTAGCATCTCTTGTCTTCAGTTCCTTAAAAGTAATTCTCAGGCTTACTGGACTCAGTACTTAAAGCAGACTCAGAAACCAAAAAGTCACCAGGAAGGAGGTAAAGGTGGCTCCTGGTGGTTTTTGTTTAAGCTCTACACTGTACATTGCATTATGTAGTGTAGAGCTTCCAGCCACCAGGAACAATGTAACTCCTGCACAGGTGGCCATCCAATGGCCAAGAAGAATCACCTGTCATCACAGAATTCCACCATGAAGCCGGTGGCGAAGATGGCACCTTCCAAGTATGCAGCAATGAAAGGTCCTGAACTTTTCATCACTGCAGGGTGGTTGCACACAAGTAAGGATGGGCCATAATCGGCACATACGCTGTACATACTTGCTTAATATAGCAGAAGGTTATACAGATATTTCACAGAATGTACAAAGGGGAATAAATAAAAAACAATCATTAATTAATTAATAAAAAAAACCCATGAGCCATAAACACAATTTACATAAGCCAAGTTTAAAGATACAATTCAGTACCCTGGTAAACCTAGGCGATCAGAATAAACAAATTTAAACCAAAAAACAACATGCACCAGACAAGACAAGACAAAGGGGAGTGGGGGCAGGGTAGGTGAGAGATTTTGGCTGGAGGGATATTGTAAATCATCTCAAATCTTTGCTTATTTCCATCCACCAATGAATTTAGTTGTGCTTTAACAGTTATTCTGAGAATCAATACTAAATTTTGACTTTACTTGTTGTAAAGCATTGAGTGTGTTATTACACAATCAGTGCAAAATCAATTACACTTATAAACCCCATTCTCCATTCAATTGCACAATTGCCAGATCAATAAAAACTTACAAACATCTTTGATATTATTTGAATGTTTATCAAATAAAATCCAAGCAGTAGACAGTATACAAAATAGGCAACTACGAAAATTAGAAAAGATATAGTTAAATGATTTAGATCATAAATCAACAGCGGTTTTTAAATATTCATAAGCCAAATAGTCCTGGATTCATATTCTTGATGCACAATGTCCATACATTCATTATATTTAGATAAAGAGATTAAAGAGGATTTGCAAGGACAGACATTTAGGATAAATTCAAACCTTTTACTATTCCGAAAGAACTAATTCTGGATTTGGGTATATGCAGTGGAGGGATGTGATATTTAGAAAAGAATGTGCTTGAGGATGAACAAGAAGAAGGCAAGTCATACAGCTATTATAAGTGACGTAAGAGAGGAACGTTGGCGATGGTAAGAATTATGTATAATAAATATTTATAGTTTATATTGCCCAAACTCATGGCAACAAACAAGACATTTCTCAGGCCATATTCTTCTGCCATACCAAGCCATCACTAGTTCGAGGCCACTGCTTTAATACCTCACTTGTAGGAAAGTGCAACCTCGGACAGGTACACCTTCCTATTACACTTTAGAACATCATTGTAGGTTAGCTACAAATCTACATAAGTGCTGATCATGTGTACAATAAGTAACATCTGTCACAAACTTCCAAGTTACAATGTTGGTTCACTGGACAAAGAATGTTCATCACTTACAGTAGATATTAAAGCAGAACTAAGCTTCTTGATGGTGAGCTTCTGCCATAATCAGCTAGTAGGCACAGCATACGCACCAATTATGGCACATACTTACATTGTGCTGTTGCCCTGCAGCAAAGACTGGTCCAAAACCTGTCATCGCTGCAGGGATTGGCACTGCCATCTTCATCACTGGCTCCACAGTGGATCTTCTGTATCATTTGTCAAATAGTACTACGGTACATCCTCTGGGTTTTTTTTGTTTTCTAAGTTTAGGTGCGCTTTAATCCAGATAATATGTTATTTAACTTTCCAAAGCATTTGTGAATCATTAAGTCATTTTTTTACAGTATCAGCTGAATACCATTGCACGCTGGACTGCTTTCTGGAGTTGAAGTGGTGGACCATGCCTTGTGTGTTGGCACATAAAGTCTTAACCAAAAACACTTATGACAGGGTGACAGCTCAGGAGCACAACAGGAAGATGGTTGATATCTCATTAAATATCTCATATCACTAAAAGTGCCTAAACAACAAGACTGATGTCAGATTTAAAAAAACATTAAACCATAATGACAGATTGAAACATTAAAATAATAAAACAATAAGATTATGTAAAAGAGAAAGTAGTGACTTTTCTGGGCAGTATGTTATTTATTTTTTTGAAGGTTTTGGGATGCTTCTGTTATCCAAAACTTCATTCTTTATCACATAATGTGCTCTCTCTTGGGTTATGTGGTTCCATCTGCCATCTGTATCAAAGTACTAAGCTTCATTTAAACAACAGCATGGGATTGTGGGTAAGGTGAATATTAACGTCAGGTGGAAATTTAAAGAGGTTCTTACTTTATCTTAAGGCAAAAATTAAATCCAAAAATTCCACTCCAATACATTTGTCTCACCATTATTTCTAGGAAAATATTTTTTTTACCTATTTTAGATGAATTGGTGCGAGAGTATTTTGAAATGGCACCACATCCTATGCATATAAATTTAAACCCGGTTTCTTGTTTTATCGAAGAAATTTCAGGTGCCCATCAATAGAATCTCCAATATTAAAATGATAAACTACCAACATTATGTGTGATATTTAAAAAAAAAAACAATAAAGCAAAACAACTTATATTAATAAATATTCATCATTACATAATATATTGCATGTATAACAATATGTCTTTGCATTCCTATTCTATCGTCCTTGATGCTTTAACCGTAGGCTTCCTCAGAAGGACATAACGTATCAATCGCATCAATTTTATCTATGTATTCCAAAGCAAAGAGGTAAAGCATCTTGGTAATTCATTTCCATATATAATTCCTACGCACTTCCGGCCCATGGGCCGCAAGTGAACAAGCTAATGCGCACTACGTACTATGAGAAAGGGGAAGTGCCTCATCCGCAAGAAGGAAGACCGAAACACCTGGTACACCTTCCGGGCGGGCAATCGTCACATACATGATTTTTTTTAACCATGTACAGGATAGAGCAAGGAGTCCCACGTGTTTCCGGGTTTTCAAAAACATAATGTAATACATGTAATATATTATGTAATGATAGATATGTATTATTTATAGGTTGTTTTGCTTGATTGTTTTTAAAATATCACACAATGAATTGGTATTTTATCATTTTAATATTGGAGATTCTATTGATGGGCACCTGAAAAATCCTGAAAAAACAAGAAACTGGCTTTAAATATTTTTTTTGCAAAGAAGTATTGGGTTAAATTAGGTCAGTATGGAACCTGCATTGACCGGAAGAGTACTGACATCTCCCTGCTGAGTAAACAAACCTGAAAGATTCTATGTAATAGCTAATCTGATACGCCAGCAACTAGCAAATGATTTACTTCTTAGAGCTCTGTAAAGCTCTCCATGTAAACAAGATTTGATTTACCCATGCATAATGTCTGCTTCCAGCACTACTGTACTGTGACATAGGGTGAGCTACGTCTTTTACACTTATTATATTACTTTGGGGAAGAGGTTAAATAGAGTTTGGAGACAGGATTTTTTTATATGTTATTCCAAGGGCTCATCAAAAAAAGCAATACAAGGTCCATTTATGTTTGCTTAGAACAATTGTATTTCCACTTTAAAGGAACAAAGCATCTCACAATAGATTTCTGATTCTTTTGAGTTGCAAATTAGTGCATGCAGTTCACTGATTGATTTTTCATTTTACCCGGAGATTCTCCTTAAAATAAACCAACTCTAGTGAATGGAAGATTGCCTCTATTTATGTGGCACTATTTTAAGTAACAGTTCTGAATATTGTTCCTTTCAAGTTCATCCTGCATTACCATCTAAAAAAAGAAGGCCTTTATCTAATAGGAAAAATATCTTGATTCAAAGATTGCATTTCCAAATTTTAGTTTACATAAAACAGTGCTGCCATTTAGAACGATTATCTTTTATCTTTTTATAATTTAATTTTTGTTAGAACATTGATGCTATCTTTCAAATAAAAGTAAACTCTCTGTTAGTTCAGTGAGCCCACTGTACAATTTTGTTTCCCTTGTTTGAAAGTTTAAATTTTACAAGGAAGGTCGGAGCCAATATATGAAGAGACTCACAAGGTTAAAGGACTGGAGCAGTAAAGTAGGATAGCGTGACAAAAGCGTCAAAAGGCTTCCTGAGAAGATATTGGCGTTAACTGCATCCATTTTCACTTTCCTAACCCCTTTTACAGAAGCTGTTAAATGAGCAGCACTAATCTGGCTTTGCAGCATGTTAAATTGACAGGAGCTTATCAGTGTCATCATCTTGGAGCACTGCTTCGCATATAAAGTAAATAAATGATATACTGCTATGTGGGTCATTTATATACAAATGTCAATGTGTATCTAAAGTACATTTTTTTCTTTTTGTTTTTCTTTAAATGGTAAAGGGCTAGCCCATATTTTCACAACCCAGAAGTCACCTTTTCCAAATGTCCTGATGACCATTGAGACCGGGATTTAAAGTTTGGGAAACTATAAAATACTGAGTTGTGACAAAAAGAGGAAATCTTCCAATAGAAATTTTCCTAATGACAGCTATCTAACAGTGTTTTGAGTGAAGTGATGGCACTTTCGAGGGATTTCTTTCACTTTCTGTTATGACTATAGGATAGGAAGTGAAGGGATATAAATACAACAAATTTTGTCACATGTTCTGCTTTACCCAAAAGAACCAGGGGCTTTTGAGGAGATAAAGACGCTTTTGAGAAGATGGGGTTGCTTAAATGCTTAAATGGGGGTATTAGGGAATTAATAAAAACTGCTTTAATTCCCTGGCAGCAGGTGCTCTTCCCTTTGTTGTTGACAGGTCCAGAACTTCTTTGTTTACAGGATTGTTGGTCCTGTTTTGTATATGATGACATCAATTAAAAGGTCTCTAAACTTGTTGGTTTACCTAAATAAGAGGAATCACTAAATATATCAAAATGTTTTAGAGCCCCTCTAGTTTAAAGATCACCTTTAAGATAAAATGGGTTGGAGTTCTAGTAATTTCTAGAACAGGGGTGCCCACACTTTTTTGGCTTGTCAGCTATTTTTAAAATGACCAAGTCAAAATGATCTACCAACAATAAAAACGTGGACTTCCTGTGCGCGGTAGAGTTTATTTTGAAAGTCAGGGTCAACTCGCGTTGCCTTTGAGATCTACCGGTAGATTGCGATCCACCTGTTGGGCACCCCTGTTCTAGAAGATTATAGATTTTGCTTTCCTGGCAGCGTAGGTTGGCTGCTTTCTGACAGAGAGGTAGGAGCTGCCCAGAAACACTGCCCACTTGGCCTATAAGTATCTTTTTAGGTGGGCACTAGGGGGTACGATTGGCCCAAGGGCTAGAATAGGCCGGGACTTGGATAACAAACTGTAGGGGGAAAGTGGGGAGGCGGTACAGGTGACCAAAATAGAGGTGCAAGTGGGGGACACTTATGGCTAACACCACCTACAATTGACTCGCTAAGGCATTGTCAGAAAATAAAGAACTCTGCCCATCAAAATAATCTACCCTGTTACACATTGCTGGAGGCTTCTAGCACCTGAACCCCAATTACTCAAGATTGGGGGGTACAGGTGAACAAAATTAAAGCTGCAAATGAGGGACACCTGTGGCTAACACCCCTTAAAATTTCATCGCTAAGGCATCGTCAGAACATAAAGAACTCTGACCATCAAAAAAATCTACCCTGTTACGTTAGAAGCCTCCAGCTTGTAATGTAACAGGATGATACGTTAGAAGCTGGAGGCTTCTAGGGGCATAGTTCAGTGTTTAATTTATTTCAAAGTAGGCCTACACATGCCTTGTTGTAACAGGTAAAATTAAAAAAATATTAAAACTTTTAAAAGTTTATAAACTGTGTTATGTTTTGCGGCTCCAGACTATTTTTCTTTAGTGGAAGAGGAGGCAAAATGGCTCTTTTGATAGTAAAGGTTGCTGACCCCCTGCCCTAGGCCAAAGATGTGCAAGTCTTTGTGATTTATGCTACATTGGAAAGAAGGCTTAGGAAAAATTCAGTGGCTCCTGCAGGTATGAACGCTTCACTATTGTATTCATATGATTGAGGAATATTAAACAAAAAAAGAAAAATCAAATAGAGGAATAAAGAATTTACTATATAAATATCTTCAATTATTTATCTTGTTCCTTTGACCTGCAGTTGAAGATCACTGTTCACTTTGCATATTGATAGCAGTACTGAAGAAATTTGTTCAGGGAAAACATTTAGGGAAATGTCACTGACAGCATATGATCCTGGAAGATACATGTTACAGAGAAAGAATTCACACTGTTAGGGTTCTAAAGGTGTACGTAAACTACTTCTGGGGGCTTCCTATACATTGGGGATTTTTTGGCTGTTTGTAAAATTGCAGGGCTGTTTGTACAGAATATTCTCGAAGAAACTTATACTCATTTCCAAAACATCAACACTGTAGTTTGCGTCTTTTCTAGAAATCCTAATAAAGCTTTCTCTGAAAATTTAGAGGGATAATAACATCAACATTTCCTTCAGATATGACAACTCTTTTATTGATTTTACTTATGTGATGATGTATACATTTACGTCTCGGACAAAAATCAAACATTGAAAAATGAATTTCCAATTTGGCTAATCCTGTTGAGGCACCTGTATAGTTTAATTTACAACCTAGAGAAATCAAAAAGCAATACCGAGCGCATGAGGAAAGCTTCTAGGGATGTTTGTTACATAATTGCAATTCTGACGTATGAAAACAACACCTTGGCTTTTCCATGTAAAGTGAAATTGATCAAATGGACAGCAATAAAGATATTACAACTAGCCACCCCAAGTGGTGATAAAAAAAGCCTCTTTGAAGTCAACCCTAAACCATTTGTTACTACATAACGTCGAAGCCTAGACAGCATTAATATTAGTTTCCTATAGCCCAACAAAACCTTGTTCACATATTATTGTACTGTTGTTATGTTGTATGGAATAAATGTTTCTTGTTTTACTTTTGTGTTTTCTTTTAGGTGCTATGGTGAGGGTTAAAAAAACTGTTCTGTTCTAGGTTAGTTTGCAGTTCTCACATACAATGTGTATCCTAGGTTGATAATGCTGTACAGTGAGTGAGCTTTCAGGATTGCCAGGGAAAAAAAATAAAAAATAAAAAAAAGTAGTGCAGCTATTACATCTAGATGTAATGGGCATTTATATGCACTTTAAAGTTTCCATGATACAGGATTCTGTGCCTACGAATGTTACTCGATGCAATACAGTTGTCTATTGCTAAGCATTCAGCCAAAAGCAAAAAAAAAAGTCATTAATGTGAGAAAAGCTTAAGTCCAGTACAAGTGAAGCCATGAGATGTCCCTATTTTAAAAAATCTTGATATAACTTTAATGCATGTTCTAAAATGGTGCAAAGATCTCCATCCATCTGTAAGCTATGACATGGATAGAATTTTGGTGGTTTGATTTGGCAGAGAAGTCATTGAGGGCCAAACAGTTGTTTCATTGCCCATTCTCCTTGGGGACATCTGCCTATCTATGGAAAACATGCAAGCAAATTACATCTATATTTAAACTAAAATAAATTCAAGGAGATGGTTTGTGCTCTCGGCAAGAGACAATATCTAAGTGAGTGTCTTTTCCCACATAACAGTATCTTTCCTATGTGCACTTTACAGATCAGTAATACTAAATGCCTCATTTAACTATCTGGTATTCTCAAATTACATAGATTCAACTGGAAATAAAAATGAAATCTTACTTTATCTGAATAGAAATTAAAGGTAGACAACTAGAAAACTCCATTTTGCAGTGTGTATGTGTGTGGACTTTAAAGACTAAAAATGCAGAAGCAACAAAAAATAAAATATGTGATGCAATAAATACAATGAGTATTGGTCATAAAAAATACACTAAAATGCAGGCAGAGTGATCAATGCACAGCATATATGTTCTTTATACACTGGAATGTAACTGCTCAACTTCTAATTTCTTTAGGAAATAAGTTGGAAAACACATGCCGTGCCATGTTAGGTTAGCAGTTAGTGGGAGGGAAGAGTACCTCAATGTTGGTGTTCATTGGAAGTAAGAATGCCCCAGCATTGTCCCTTGTAGGAGAAAGAATGCCCCTGCCACTGCATACCTGGGAAAAGAGCCTTCCACTGCTTGTCTAAGCAAAGGACAGATCTGCCTCAACATTTATAAGTAAGGTTAAAATATATCCTGAAACTATAAAAAATACTATAAATTTTCTTTGCTGAAAGTGCTCTCTTAATGTATTCCCTGTGGGGATCCAACATTTGGATAAATTGCCATTCTTGATAACCTGGAAGAAGCTGTCAGTTTGACGGGGGAATCATAATGAGGGCCGATAAGGCCAAACAGAATTGATTATGGATTTTGAAAATGCCAGTCAATAACTTATTAGCCACTAAATCTCAACATCAATAGGGACATGAAGGACATAAAGAACATGATGAGCAAAGATCAGGTGACAGAGAGTCGAAGAATGCCCGTCTTACAATTAAGGGAATGGAGAGGTTTAGCCATTGGGGATTCCTGGAAACTGATGCACGTATTAATTTAAACTCACTTTTATCACCACAAATCCTCATAAACAGAACATAAAAAAGCAAACAAACCAAGAACACTGACTGGAGCTTCCTTAAACTTAGCAGACTCCACGTGAAAGTCTGGCCCACGAAGGTTATTAAGAATACACAAGGTCACAGGAACAGAAACTTCATTCAATTGGCTGCTTAGCCATTACACTTTAGTCAGTCCTTTTTACACACATACACTACATTGGTAAATAAAGCAAAATCCCAGGAAGTCATAATTAGACTACTCAAGCACCAGTTTCTCTTGACATATATTTTGCACAATGCACTTTGTTACTGGAATGTCAGAAAATTCTGATCATGAGTTGGTCCCATGAGATAAGTCATTAGATGTATTAGATTAGAACACAATGAAAGCCCATTGAAATTGTCAATGTGTTTATTCAGGGCAAATGTATCTATTGACATCTGTCTTCATACACATGGTGTATTTCAATCTTTAAACAAAAAGCAAACAAGCTGATAAGTAAAAAGCTTAGATATCAGATACTTTTTGGCTTGTTTTTAGCATTCCATAACCAAATGTTGCCAGATTTGTCATCAGCAAGTTTGTGTCTGCCGAAAGATGTGGTCACGATTAGAGTGAAAGCATAATTTATTCTGACAGAGTATTCTGTACTTGGTGGTATTTATTATTACCAATATGCAAATTTCAGAATGAGCACGTAAATAAAAAGAATTCCACTTTGGCGTTTTAGCAGAATCAGTCTGCAAAGTTATGATGGATGGTGAACAGTGCAGACGATTAATGGGCAAAGCAAGTACATCATGAGGCAGCAAAAGGAACCCCAAGCACCCGCAGCTATGTTTACCTGTTACTTGATAACATAAGTTATCAACTTATACATGAAGTGGATACAACAAGATAATATATATACAAGGGGGAGGGAGAACAGTAAAGGGAAAAAAAACATATATGTAAAGAGAACAAAAAAAAGGTATAAAAGATTATCTGGGATTGGAACAGCAAGTATCCAGGTACAACAAATTATCAAAATAGCTACAATTTAGAATACAATAGTGAGACCCGTCAAAATGGTATAATATCCCAAACTAAGAATCTTACAGGATGTTGGATTGATAAAGAATAAAAGTAGGAAAAAGAAGAAGGAGCGCGAGAGGCAGAAGGGTAGGCCTATTCAAGGGCTAGAGGAAATAGTTGTTGTTAAGGTACTCATCTTATCCAACCATAGGCCCTTGGCTGCAAAAATGATTATATGCCAAAAAAGAAACTCATGAATTGGTCTCATGGAGCCCAAATAAGGTAAATGTTTTTAACCCACAATATGGGTAGAAAGATGAACAGGTATTTTCAGCACTTGGCTGACCTTTAAATGGATAATCTTTGGGGAATATTGCACATATTTACGGCCTATCATTTTATCATGCCCTGACATGTACTTTAAGAATTAAAACTGAATCTACTCTTTTATACCTCGTATTTTTCTGGGATAGAAAAGGAGATACATTATAGCACAAGGTATGTAAGCAAAAGGAATACCTCTGAAACCCCTGCTGCACAGACCAAAAAGCGTATATCTAAAGCATCACCGCTGGATTTTGATTATTGATACTGAAATCCCTTACATACTCAATAAAGATACATTGTACTAGTGTTAAACCCTTTAAAATTCCTTATTCTGTGTGTTGGTCAAAATTGTGTTAATTTGATTATATTCCCAGGATGGGCTCTCACTTTACACAGAGGTTGCAGAACAGATTGCTTCATTATATTTATGTGTAGATAGTTTTCAGGAAGACTTTGAAACCTATAAGATAGAGTAGAGGTTTACTTTACAGTTAGGGGAAAGGTATAATCCTTGGAAACTGGTGCACACATTTGAATTCAAACTCATTTTCATCACCAAAATTCCTCATACCCAAAAAACCTGCAACAAAGTGACCGGAGCTCCTTTGAGCTTATCAGATTGTTCTTGAACAATCAGTTGAATGCATTGAGGTTATTAAGAAACACCATGGCCACAAATGACTGAATTCAAATGGCTGTTCAGCAGTCTTCCTTTAATCACTTTTATTCCCAGGTATTGCTAAACAAAAAGGCCTCCCAGCCAATTAGAATTGTACAACGTGAGCACCGGCTTATCTTGATGTATCTCCTGCACAGAATGATTTGTTACTGAGATTTCTGATCATGAGCCGGTCCCATGAGATAAAACATCAAATGTATTTGATTAAAGTCACACTGAAAGTCTATTAAATTTGTCAGTGTATTATTCATGGCAAATTTATCTCATGATATCTGTCTTCATACACATGGTGCATTTCAGTCTGCAAGGAGGAAAGTAAATCCGCTGATAAGTAAAAGGCCAACATAGCAGATTGTGCTTAAAATTCCATAAGCAAAGTGGTTATAGGGGTCAGCCTGTGGGTAGATGTGGTCACAATTAGATGGAGCACATTACTATTTCCAATAAAAGTTTCTGATCTTGGATTTATTTATTATATTGCACACGAGTGTCAGACTACAGACCAAGCACACAAATGATTCGAATTCTGCAAAGGCACTTTATTAGTGTTGGTCATTGCACGGTGCAGCTGTTGGATTGGTGGATTGTGGGAGAAGAAAAGGATTCACAAGAACCTGCAGCTTTGCTTTACCTACATTCTATCATATTTAACAGCAGCACAGTATTTGTATGCACAGATTGAATATAAAATATATCTAAACCTATTCATTAATATTTTAAAAATTTATCATATGTATTACCTGTTAATTCTGCTTTTCTCTATTAAAATGACAACAATTTGCCCTAGCACTTTCACATGTTCTACCAGTACAGTAGTACAATAAGGGGGGAAAAAAAAGGGAAAGGAGGTTTTTTTTTTAGGCAATCATATATTTCAGTGACAAATTTTAAACAGATTCAACAAAAGTGGCAAACATCATAGAATAGAATGATATAAAGTCTTATAGCCTATACCCCTACAGTGTTTGTGGGGTTTATTGTGATTAAAGACTAAGCAAAATTCTCATCAAAAAGTCCATAATCCCATTTAGGAGTGCTATAAATTAAAACACTTTTAGGCAGGATAATTGTCTGGGAATCCCAACGCATTTCGCTATTTCTAGACTTCAGACCTGCCTCAGGATCAAGTGAGGAACTGTAGTTGAGGAACACTGCTATAGGGTGTATTTGTTCTGTATTTTTGTTTATGGCATCCTTATGCATGGCACCCTTCAATCGCATTAAAATTAAAATTTATTCTGACAGCTAGTGGGCAAATATTGAAAGAGCACAGCAGTCCCAATAGTAAGTGCTTCATGAACAAAGGAATGAATCTAGGTTGAACTGACGAAAATAATTTACCTGTTAACAACTATGAAGTTTGTGTGGGTTTTAACAATTGTGCATTTATTTGTATATGTACACAAAGCAGACATGTTTGCTTATTATTAGAGGTCCTTGTAATAGTAAAATTCGGGCTTGGATGGGACCAGATTCAGAAATTCTGATCTGGAACTGCCTTAACTTTTTACCTGTCATCGACAAGTGCAATAAGGCTCAGCCAATGCAGCTGCTGGGTGATGATGTCTGTTATTATCCGAAGGCCTTCTATACCTGTCAGTGAAGGGTATTGTATTGTCAGATTAGAATATGGATCGCTGATCAGATTAGAATTGCAAATGTCAGATTAGCCCTAATCAGAGTTGGACTATCTCTACCATGCATTACAAATCCTGCCAGATCTTGCTTCTACTTCTGTCATATATCTCAACTCTACAAATCTGTTGATCCACTAAAACAATGCACTCCATGCGTGGCAGATATCTTCTCCTGCCCATAATAAAGAAAATCTACTGGCAACCTCCTCTAATCCTCTTTCTAATATAATACAATAACAAATTGCAAAAGACAAAGTTGGGAAACATGAGCAAAGCCACATAAAAATTATATTATAAATTACACCACACAAAAATATGGACTGAATACATTTATATTCATAGTTCTATTTTTTAAATTGCAGGTCAATGTGGGTTTGCAAGTGACAAAGGTTGTAAATCTTCATTCTAAGGATTCTTGTTAGCTACCGGTAGTATCCTGTTGTAAAATATTTATGAGCTCTTTATATGATAAAATCTGTTACATGATTATTCTAGGAAAACTGAAACATTGAAAATAATTAGAATTCTCTGAAAAGCATTTAAATTGTAATACAATCAGATAGCTTTTATATTTCTGCCATCTAGTGGTCACCAGAAATATTACCTTCAATGTGATATGATTCAGTGATTTCCCAAAAATATTTATGGTCTTTTTAGGAAAAGTGGCATTGGTAGATTTCAACACAGAGCTCTTTTGGAAAGGAGCAAGCAAATACTCTGCAACTCTGAAAAAAATTCCCCTACACCAGGACCCCTTTCATACCTGCAGGGGAAAACAGAGTGGTTGGTTGCTCCTGGGAGCATAGCAAACAGCTGCTGTGCATCTGGGAGCGTCAAACTGCACTGCAGGTAACCTTTATGCATGAAATTGCAGCCACAATTTACTAAAAGTAACATGTGACTTTCTGTAACTGCGCTGCATTCCACCGCAGCTACATGCAAAAATGGTTCCCAACTACCCCTATTCACTTGAATTGAAGTGATTGGGACTTCCTGTGTAGCCTAACAAACCCTGAAAATGTGCCCTTAAAGAATATGTACAAGTATTTTACTTAGGGTAAGGTTAGATCCTTTGTCAAGTTTGTATTTCTGCCCCTGGTAAAGAGATTAATTCTCTCTTAACTTTTCCTTATACCCAAAGTCATAAAGTTTGAGCTGTCATTAGAGGTAAGGGCAGGTGCAGACCTACAGATCAAGAGATCCCACACGGCCCCCAGTGTCTGGCACCTGGTGACTCGCACAGCAGTTCTGGTTCTTTAAGATCCAATATCTGCAGATTTGACAGCAATGAGTGGTACTGAACCAGTTACTGCTGTCCCCATTCTTTTTGTATTGGGCTACCCAATGGCAACCTCACTGCCAGACTGAGCAAAGCCTTAGGTAAAAACTTCCAATGCATGCTCCTGTGACAACTCTACTGGAGCCATGGTGTTTTATCTTTGCATCCTTTGCTTTTGCATCATCATACCTCTCATCTGTCCCTGATTTCACCCACTTTCCTTCTGAGTTGTCCCTCTT
The DNA here is from genome assembly GCF_032062135.1 of Pyxicephalus adspersus. NCBI lineage: Eukaryota > Metazoa > Chordata > Amphibia > Anura > Pyxicephalidae > Pyxicephalus > Pyxicephalus adspersus. Next base: position 13,287,530 of record NC_092861.1, on the reverse strand, counting down.
TTTAGGTACATACTCCTCTAAAAAATGTAATATGTAATCAATAAAAATTGTTATTTAGCACTAAACCTTTCGTCACTAAACCTAACGTCTTCATATAAAGGAAACAGTTGTAAAAAAGACATTTGTGGGTTTACCAATCATTATTTCTTTCATTTATATGGTGCACACAATAATGGCACAACAGGGCTTTATGATATTGGCATACATACTTAGCTGAAAAGTGTTCCCTGTGCTCAGATATTAGGAGGAATACTTCACCAGGACAGGAAAAGGAATATCTACAGGGACACAGGGGTGTAGAATACATTTAATAGGTTAATAAAGGAATAGTTTTTAACCTTTCTCTGCTTCATCCAAAACTAAAAAAAAGTTAGGGAACCCTCTATCTCCAATTCACAATAAGAAGTCAGACTGTTGAGAATTGCACAGACACCAGAATTTATATGTCATATCTCGGACCCTAGACGATGCCTGAACAAAGAGAGAGAAAAGGGGATAAAGGTAATGTCAGGGAGAATACAGTGATCAAATATATCTAACAAGTGTTAGCTGCACATATTCTTTTGCAGATAAATACATTTAATGATATGTCTATTGAAATGAGGAAATTCTGCCAATCCCTTGGATTTGAGTAGAAAGCAATGCCATGTAAATTTATTGTTTTAAGAGGAATAGGTTATTCTTTCTGATTACAAGTGGGAAGTATAATTTACTTGTTATGTCCCATCAGTGGTAATCTCCTGTCCTTGCGGTACCTGGGTAATGAGCTGTATGGAACATGAGGCCCAATGGATTGATTATTTTGATTATGCTCCAATTACAAAGCACATCCTGACATAATTTCACATGGCAAGACACAACAATTTAGGAGCTGCCAGTGACTACGTCATAGACGCGGCTCACTGTTATGTAGGTGGAATTATGTATAATTGGACCATAATATATATTCATGGGTGTTTGGCCAAATGTCATCGCAGAATTAAAAAAAATGCTTCTTATGCCAAAGCACTGTATGGAAGAAGTTGGATAAGCAAGAAAATAGAATACCTGGTAATCTTACCTGAAATGCTGTTACTACCTACTCTCCTTTATATTGGCTGTTCCAAAAAACAAATCTAAAAACTGAGAGTATGGATGAGAGGTTTAGCAAAATCTAAGAGATTTTGTCTAATATAGTAAATTGACCCACTATCATACCATTGGCTTTCAGTGTCCTTTGCCCTACCATTTTGCATGCTGAATAGAAGTTGTAATACCAAATGTGCTACCCCTCATAATAAATTGATCTACTAGGGTCCTGTAGGCTATGCAGAAACTTTTTAAAGCATAGGTTTATAGGCAGTTATCTTTTTGGGTTATAGCCTTCTAGTTGTATGCTGTCTGGTTAAATCCCATTTTTGTTGAATATATGTTTATTAAGATTTTACAAAGAAACAAAGGGAAGATAACTTAGAAAAACGCAGCCCACTCAAGGGAACAAGGAGAAAAAAAAACAAAACATAAAACCAGGTATACAACAATATGTTGAAACAGAATTGTCCATTATATGTTAGGAGAGTCCAGATCCACGAGCTTTGAGATATGAGTCACTGGTGGTTTAGATGTGGTTTCAACTTCACAAAACCCCTTGTCCCATATCCCCATGGGGGACTGCAAATTAACCATATCAAAGAAACAAAACACACACACAAAAAAAAAAGAAATAATAACAGTTGGGGAGAAAAATAAAAACATATAAAGACAATGAGGGGTAACGATCAGAGACACAAGAAACGGGGAGGGGTAGAGGGAAGAAAGGTGATACATAACATAACATAACATAACTGATGTTATGAATTCTAATTAGTTTAGATACCTACGGAACTGGGGAGAGTCTTTAAACCAGTCCCATACAGCCCAAGTTATATGAAATTGTTCAGGCTTATCATTATCGTCCGCAACCAGTTCCAGATGTCTAATTTTCTCCAATTCATTCAGCCATTCCTTAATATTAGGAACCACTGTTTTTTTCCAAAATCCAGGGATAAGAACTCTAGCAGCAGTAAGAAATTGGCGAAACAACCCCTTTTTAATTGTTTTGATCGACCCCGGAGCTGTAGACAGAAGAACGACCTTTGGATCATTGAGTATATAAGAACCAGTACATTCATTAAACAGCTGAACAATGGTATCCCAAAATCGGCATACTGGAAAGCATTCCCACCACAAATGCAACATGGATCCCCTAGAAACAAAACAACACCAGCAGGTGTCTGGGATTTCGGGTGGGATCCGGTGATGCTCAACCCAACAAAGGTACCATCTGGACAGGATCTTGTAATTGGTCTCCTGGGCTTTGCTTGTAAGAGTTAGTTTAAGGTTGAGGGATTTCTCCCATTTCTCAGCTGTTAATTTACCACATAACTCGGATTCCCAATATCTAGTAAAAACTGGGGCACTGGGGGTTGCAGTCTCATTGAGAAGATTATAAAGCTAGGATGATTGGGAGATCTCAGTATTTCTTCTAACTCAGTCTGGTTTCTGAATAACTCTTCTGATATATCCGAAAAGTAGGATATATAGGAGGTAAATTGTCTATATGTGAACTAAGGTGCCATCCTGTTTTCCATTGGGAGACTAAGGGAGGAGAAAGTGGGAGCTTGGCCATTGCGAAGGACATCCCGAGGACCACCCGAGTGTTTTGCCCATAGCCGGAGGAAAGGCCGGGTTGTCAAAAATAGGCGTCATGAGGCCAGGGCTGGAAAATAATTTGCCTCCCCTAAGGAGGTTACCTCAGACCCACTGTAGATCAACTGTAAGCCCAGGCAAAGGGTTGGGTAGGTGTAGAGGCTATCCAAGGTAGAGACCTGTGATCTACCGGTGAAAGGTATGCTTCAATGAGAAGCCAAATCTTCAAATGTCTATTGTGGAACCAATGAATCAGTTGGACCAATACTGATGCCTTAAAATATGGGGTTAAGTCCGGCACACCCATCCCACCCCTGGACTAATACAATACCCCTGGATGCCATACAAAGGCCTCTTGCTTTCCATAAAACAGTCCATGCAGTTTACTAAGAAAGGAAGCAGGTAAAAAAATGGGGACTGTCTGGAACAGATATAGTAAGCAAGGTAAGACATAGGGAAGAGCGAGAATGCCTCTGGCATTTCCTCGAACTTCCAATGGTTCTGCCAATTTTCGGCGAACCGATTTCTCAAAACCATCCGAAGTGGAAATTAAAACAGGAGGATTTCCAGAGCTGCATTCAGTCCTGGGAATCCTCCTGTTTGCGATCCCTGGGGGACTAGAGGTTAATTAACCTCTAGTGCCCAAGGATGGCAGAGCATCACGCAGCCCTGGAAATCATCCTGTTCGACGCGAGCTCGACCTCTCAGTGAATCAGAAGGCCATTCTCACTTACATTTTAGGTAAATCAGAAAGGTTGATTATCGCTTATCCCTAGTAAGACATCTATTTTAAGTGAATTAATTCTCACGAACCATAAAAGAGGTAAGGATGCGTATTTCTGTAAATCTGAATGTATTTAGTGTTAAGAGGAGCATAGTTACATGCAAATAATCTGGATGGGTATGAAGGGATAAGGATCCCTAAATATTTAATTGCATCATTACAAATTCTGAAAGAAGTATTATTGTGGATGGAAGCAGCTTGATCTGCCCTTAAGGAAATGTTTAAGGCCTTCCGACCCTAAAATTGCTATAGGTGCTGAACTATTCAAATTCCCTAGGAATAGACGGTATGGAGGTATGTAGAGAAGTGATATATAGCAAAAGGTCGTCAGCGTATAACGAGATTAGCCTAACTGTATCCCTTTGACATCTGGGTTGTTCCGCAATGCTACAGCCGGATGCTCCATGACCAGAGCATATAACAATAGGGAAAAGGGGCAGGCAGCCCTGTCGGGTGCCATTGTATATCTTAAAAGGATCAGATATGGAACCATTAACTCCTAAATCCCATTTTGATGTTGTTAAGCTAACAAAAAATAAGAAACTAGAAAATGTACTGGTCTTATCACACCAATGCATTCACAATTTATCTATTCTCCATTGCAAGTTTGTACAATTCTCCAGCTATTTTAGAAATTTGGGCACATCTAGCCTTGTGATAAGTTTTGTGAAGGCCCTTTTCTGTTCCAGCATCACTGTGTCACTGCAAACGCCATAAAGATCCAAATGGAACTCTTGTGGCTTGTACAGAAATCTTACCTCCACCCTTTGGGATAATCAGCACCTGATATCACAAATTGCGGAATGGACAAATTCTTGCATACAACCGTAAGTCTTGTTGAAAAGCGTCACAGAAGAGTGAAGGCTGTCATAGCCACAAAGCGGGGGCCAAGTTTTCAGCACCATGGTTTAGATGTCCAACAACTTCATATGGGTACAACAGAGATAAATGAGGAAGTGTGATGAAATCTTACTAGGTTGAATTTATGCTTTAAACTACCAGTTCTAAAAACTCATGATTAGGGAGTCACTCAGTTTAGTTTTGGTCCAAAATCTTGTGGGTGAAAATCCCACCATTTATAATTTGCCAAAGCAGGTATCTCCCGTTATGCATTTCGCAAGCCTTGCCCATTTGCAAGTCACCTTGACATCTTGTAAACCTGTTTAATTACCTATAATATTGATAATTGTATTGTTTTATTCTTTTAATGAACTAAAAGGTTTTATGTTATCGTTATGTTTTGGATTTGTCTTGAGGAGATGCCATAGCCATCTTTCCAGGTAGAGTTGATGTTCGCTGGGTTTGAATATTTTCCAGTGACTGCATCTGAAAGCCTTCTCCATGTGGTGGGATTAAAGTGTATTCATTTTCAAGGTGTTACCATGTAAAGTGCTGTGGACCATTATTATATATTTAGGCTTTTTTCACCACCTATGATTGAGGCTTTTATGTACAGACAAGTGCAAAAGGTGGTATAATTGTACAGTATTTTCCCCAAAATCTTCTTTAAGCTGGGTGGGAAGAAGCTGTAGGTGGGTGGGGGCCTGTTTTGTGACCCAACCTTTCAGTAATGCCTCAAAAACTGCCAGGTGGTTACTGAAAAGTGCTGGGTGGTGCGCCCAGCTAAAAGGGACTGGGGAGACTGTTGTATACAACTGAATAAGTATCCTTTTACAATTGGGACCTCTGAACATGTGGGTTAATTTGTCCTAGGACTAAAGGAGATTTGGTTTTGATGAAGTCCAGCATTTTAGGGTTTCAGGTAAGGTTAAATATCAGGAAAAGGAGGGTAGGTATGTTTTTGGTTTCAAAAACTACTAAAACACAGCTCTCTCAATGTTATAACCTGCATGTTTAAAATATACAAATATGCATCATGGAAAATAAAGCCTTTGCATCAAGTACCAACATCTATCAAGTTGGATGTTCCTTTACCAAAAAAAGCTTATTGAGTCTCTGCTTTCATTAAGTAGTAACAATGTTTTTGCAGCTTACATATACTCATTACCATGAGTGCCTGTGAATCAATTCATGTTTTTATAAAACAAAGTTAATAAAACCCAAAGAGACTTTGTGAAAATTCAATCATTTTATTATCTGCCCTGAAAGCATGCATTATATTACAGCGAGTGTAAACAGCCCATCTGATGCGCTGACATAAGCAGCTTTGTAGGATTTGGAATGTATGTATAAACTTTTTTATTTTTTTTCCTTGGTAAAGTCGACATAAAACAGACATTTAGTGTGATATTTTGCCTGGCTAGAAACACCCATAGCAGCTTACAAAAAAAAAATTACTTCTTTAAAATACCTCATTGCGCTTTCATTTATTTTATTGCTAAGTGAAAAAGACCTTTTATGTTTTTTATTTCCAGATTATATTTGATTGTCTTCATGCAAAATCCCATTTTATAGAACCTGATTAAACATGCTATGGCAAAAACCAGAACCATTCAGTGGCTTTTACACACCGTGCAGACGTAAAAGGGGTCATTGGACATGCTAAAACTTGTAGTTCTGCAGCAATTTTATTAACGAAAAGGAAGGCTTGTACATTTTAGTACTACTTGTAGTAGGCTTGTACAAGTAGTCCGACATGCCCTGCAAGCAACTCAACAGCATAAGATGAAAAGTCACCTCTGTATCTGCGTAAGTGCGTAACACTGCAGTATAAGCCAATACACACAATTGTCAGCTGAATATCCAGCAGTAGGTCCAAATCTGACCAGTGTCTGGCTAGATACTTAGGATAACATGACAAAGCTTGATTAGAAATACTCACAATAACCATGATTTGGAACTGAATAGATCACAATGTGGAGTTTTTAGAAATACCAAGATTATTGATCAACCAATGAAGAGCATGCAAATACCCACATTAATTAGCTATTTGCAAAACATAATTAGGTCACATGATAATACAAATGAACAAGAAATGTAACCCTGCCATGCATTGGTTTAAAGCATCCTCAAATATCCCAGCAATTGTATGCTGCAATTACCCCATCTGAGTTCTTGCAGAAGCAGCTCAGCAGCTTCCTAACTTGTGCGGGGCTATGTACATACATCAGATGATTATTGCCCAAGACGAATGGTCGTGCTAGTCTAAGTGGAGTGTGTAACTGTTGCCCTATGTCCTGATTGGGAACGACTACTAAGTTAAGGGAGGAGAGCACACAGGGGTGCTGCTCGCTCATTCTCCCCCCTCCCTACTCTATAGAACAGAAAGAGCGCTGTGTGTACAGCACTTGTTCAGTCACTATGCTGCCTTAGGATTAGGATAATAGTTATTGTCAGGGTACTAGTCAAGAGGTAATTAGTTGCAAAACTGGAGAACGAAGCAGCAATCACAGCACTGCGAGACTGCTCAGTCGCTAACTGCTGATTGTTTGGGTAACATCTCTCATTTAAGGCAAACTAAGGAAACAACCAACCACAGGAATTTTAGATGTGCAACTTAGCAACTAACGGTAATAAAAGGATGAACAATGGGCTTAAGACACATGCATTTGACACAGGTTGCAGAACAGTTGCTTATGACTAAGGCTCTGCTCTGGAAATCACTAACAAATGTAACACTGCCTTCTGTTTACCTCATCAATGGGCTTGCAGCCCCTTTGTACCTTACCTGTGACAAACTTGTTGCTATGTAAACAGCTGGCTCATAGTTCTGTGGATTTAGCAAAGCCACATCCAAAATCAAGCAACCCTTCTATGACCAAGTTGCTGCACTCACAGTACTTCTAAACACCCCACAAATGATCCAATGAACACGTAAAATACCATTATTCCATGATTCAAACTGGGAAGTCATGACCAACAGAGGATCATAAGTACTTAGCATAAATGTTCACTAAGTTTCTTTAATTTACCAGTTACACAATTCCTTTGATCATATGCAGTCCAGGTTTAAACTTGCATGCTTGTGTAATCTGCCTATAATGGGGAATCACTCAAAAGAACAAGAATAAATGTGGCAATTAACAGTATTTAGCATGGAAACTTAGAAATATCATTAAATGAGGAAATCTTTTTTGGGTGAGGCTGTATTTCCCTCTCATTGGACTGAACTTAGTTTAAAATAAATACGAGTTCCACTCAACTGTGCAGAAAAAGACTCCTGTGAGAAAACAGAGGTGTTTCCGCATAGGTCTTACTCCTCTTAGTTAGTTAAGTGCTTGGTTTGTTGGACCTCAGAAGAAAGAACCAGAGCGCATGGCCCTGCTCTAAATTCTGCCAGTACTGATTTTATGATCATGGCCTTGATGCACCCACAACTCTGAAAAGCAACTCTTCACCAGCAGAGAGACCACCAAAGCTGTCAGCTGCATAAATTACGGAGGAAAAAAAAACATAGGAGAACTTGTGTTCTAGCTGGGAGGCTGAGACAACTATGGATGGTCAGTGAATTACACAGTTCAGTGGTCTTTCTTCCTATCTACATTAGGCCATCATTGGCTGTCTGTACCCAATAACTCCCAAAATAATAAGCCCTTAATCACTCACTCTTACAAGAAAATAGATTTTTGCCATATATAAAACATATGTGGAAAACTTATTTTTATATATAACCACAGCTATTTTAAATGTAGGAACATTACCAGAAATACACGAATGCAACTTGGCTGCACAGATATCAATAAAAATATATGGGGTATATTTACTTATATTTATTTTTCCCAGGACATAGGCAGGTAAAAAAATTGCATAGAGCTGAACAGTCTTTATTAACGTCAGGCAGAAAAGCCTGGAGTTAGGAGGGCAGCATTCATGCGATAAACACAAAAGAAATCAGATCAGGAATAGGTATTTGGAATGATTTTAATAGGGGACGATCCAGTGTAAGTGCCATGCTTTTGTTCTACTGCATTAGTGTGTCCCCCGCTGAATTAAAGGCGAACCCAGGCCGGTTTAATAATCCACCATCTTAGCTAAACTGTCCATGATTCTTGCGAAGACTTTCGGATGTTCAAAATCTCTCTGCATACTCCACCACAACCCTAATATAGAAAGGACATTTGAAAAGCTTGCACGCATTTATGGTTGATGACCTTCTGTTAGACACTTGGCTGTCATTCCAAACCTATGCTGTGTCACATAACCAGCTGACAAAATAGGAGACCTGACTTTACTCACTATTTACTTGTTCCAAAGCTCTGGGTTTAGGGTACAAAAGCCAGAGAATCCATAAATGGTGGCTACTAACTGTTGATTAGCGACCGTATAAGGTTTACAGAGATTGTGGCCTAAAAATTAAAATAAAAAGTTTTCTGTAATAGAAGTTTATGTTATCCTGTTTCTGGAATCTTCATTTTAATTATAAAGAATCTTTACATCTGACATACTTTACACTGAATGTTGTGGTTTCTTTCACTAGCTCCTACAAAAATGATGTAGAAGCTGGCAGACTAAACCACGTGTATGTGAAAGGGAACAAAGACATCCAGCTATTCCAGAAGTGTTGTATTTGATGTTTCATGGGAAGCCTATAGGTGTTGAACAGGGAAAAGATTCCAGACCAGACAGGGGGCAGGAAAAGTATAAACAATCTTTCACTGAAGAGAACTATTTCTGTTCTAAAAGGCGATGGAGTCACTTTAACCTAATGCAAAGTGGAGATGCTACATGATTAATGCTATCCACGGATTAAGAGAACACCCATCAACGATATCAGAACACCCGACACCAACAGTTAGCATACAGCCAAGCGAGGTATATCAGATGTGGGGAGGAGGGTGAAGTTTGGATTTTGCCCATGGACACTGGAGTCATGGAGTGTTAACAAGCCAGCTAAGCTGGTGGTTAAACCCAACTAAGTCCATCAAAAAATGCTAATCAGATTCTGACTGAACCCCTTGTTAAGACAATCCCTTGTTTTAATCCTAGTGCAAGTGACTTGATTTCCATATACATATTAAAAAGCCAAATATGCATATATATGAGATGCTTTCGACATAGATTTTTAACATCTTGTTATATGATAGAAGTCTAATTGCTATACACAGCCTATTATTAATACTCAGCTCTGCAGAGGCACAACTGGGGAAATTCTTAGTAAATTATGTCTAAAATATACAAAAAAAAAGCCAATTTCCCTTTCCAAGAATAGTAAAAAATAACAGCTAGCGATAATCTAAGGCTATTTGTTTGGACCCCTGATAGGCTATATTACAGATTATCAGAAAAGATATTTATATATATTTATATATTTCACCATATTTATAGCATAAACATTTTTAAAAAATTACAATAGAAGTATTTCATAAAAGTCTGATACACAATTTCCCTCTCTTTACACAGAAGTTCAGTAGTATTTCAAGCAAACCCAGTTTTTAAAAAAACAAAAACAAAACAAAAAAAAAAAAAGGCTTGCCGCTCCAGCTCATTAGAAGTAAGGCCTCGTATTGTATTGGCAGAGAGCAGAAACAAAGAAAAATGCAGCTGTGACTCCTTCTGAACAGGTAAAAAACTCTGTATCGTGTATATCCTTCAATTTGCAGACTGAATACGTGAAGAGTATGCCGGGATCAGAGAGGAAGTCTGCTTCATGTCAGTTGTACAGCTTTCTTCAACCTATCAATCTCAATCTGATAGAAAGATGAAAAAAGAGGGTTAAAATCATTAAAACAGTTATTAATGGTGGCAAAGTAGGGCCCACAAAGAACAGATTTTATGAAGGCAGGGGGATTTTTCTGTATTATTCCAGTGACAGAATAGTTGGCTTGCCTGTAGAATGAACAGTAAAAGGCAGAATTTACACTAAGTGGCTAACTTGCAGCTGCTTCTACCATCTTGATATTTGCTGATATCCCTAGTAGTGATTGATATCCCTAGTAGTGTTCTCCCCGGCCCTTTTTAGCTGGGCGCACCACCCGGCACTTTTCAGTAAGCACCTGGCTGTTTTTGGGTGGTTACTAAAGAGTTGCATCACAATATGGGGGCTGCCACCTGCCTAGAATTTCTTTCCACTGAGCTTAAATATACTTCTAGTTGAAACACTGCCTAGCATCACAAACTCTCATTTATTTGGTGGGTAAACAGTTTCCTTAGACTTAGAGCAATCTAGGGGTGGATAAGCACTTGCAATATGCAGGCAGCACGGCTACTAAATGCTAGCTTGAAGAGTTGCGTTTAAAGCCTCTTACAAAGCATTTTTGAAGATTTTACCCAGCTTTAAGTTTCTTGCAGCTTTGAAAACCCTTTTATTACCAGAGGACATTAAATCTTAGATGCCCAACCTAAAATCAGCAGCATCAGTATACAAGATTGTAGGCTCTTCGGGGCAGGGTTCTCTCCTCCAGTGTCACTGTCTGTATTTATCTGTCATTTGCAACCCCTATTTAATGTACAGCGCTGCGCAATATGTTGGCGATATATAAATCCTGTTTATTAGAAATAATAATAATATTAATTACATAATAGCAAACTAAAATTTATATGAATATATATCTTCATAGGTAATTTTTTAAACATTAGAATTGTATCAGACCATTACAGTATTAAACTTATGGAAATAACAGAGAGGAGAGCAAAGATGCCTTTTTTGGCAATAATAAGAATAAAAGATTTAATATAATCAAAGGAAAGGACCTTAATAGGATCATTTGCTTAGACAGTGTTCCATGATAACAGGGTAACTCAAAGATCAAAATTTCACATATGAACAAATTCAATATTCATATGTCTTGTCTCACTTCCCAACGCATTTTGCTCTAAGGCTTCTTTAGGGGATTCAGAGACTTAGCTCTTAATGACCGTATGTGAAATGTATATTTTGATCTTTGAACTACCCTGATTTCATAGGATTGTCTAGCAAAGGATCCTATTAAGGTCCCTTTCTTGTGATTATATTAAATAACCTTTTAATATTATTGCCAAAAAAAGACATCTTTTGTCTTCTCTCTTTTGATTTCTATAGGTTAATCAGGCTTGGCATTGTATGTACTAGATACTATAGGTGGATCCTCCCTTGGTAAATAACTCTGTGTACAGTATTAAACAGAGCTGGCCCACACTGGCCCTTTCAGGCTGAAGTGACACGTCAAAAGCGAAGACTTATTACCTAAATTAGACCTCCAGCCTGCTGGTAATTACTGTCTCACAGTTCATCGTTATAATGTGGTCAGGAATCATTGACTGGATCTTGTCGGTTAGTGAGAGTTCATAGTCACACAGTGTTAGCTGCTAGCTGTCAAAGGAAGGATGTAGACTGACAATTGAGCTTGGGGCATTATGCAGGAGAATGTAATCAACAGGTATCAAGTTGTAAGGTATCTCAACTTTGGGAACGTAAAACATTGATCTTTCAAAGAACGCCATCACAAGCAACCGGCAGGTTTCAATTCTACATCAAACTTTTGAATGCATGTATAAGTATGCTGCATACACTGCCCTTTATAGACTAATTAAAAAGAGAAGCCTGAGGGTGGCCACTAACAAAGATCTGCAAAACGATGAATGTACCATTGCCGATCTCACTGCCAAACTCTGATAACTGTATGGACAGTAGAAAACTACTTTTCTTTGTGAAAACAGGGAGGGAATGACGGTATTTTACAGATTTTTTAAACTCTAAGAGATTTAGGACTTTAGAACGCAGAATCAGCCGCAGCAGTTGACGAACACCTGACAACTGCCTACAGAAATGAAAACACTCTCATTCATTCAAATAAAGAATTGCAAATCAGTACCATTTTCTATATATAGTGTATTGTATTTACAAAATCCCTTAATACTGCACCATTTCCAAACAATTCTGTAAAAAATACAAATCTAATCATAGGCACACAGTGAAAGGTGCAAAAAAGGAGGTGCAAGATCAAAAAATAGCATAAAAGATGCTAAATGTCTTACCTATATCAAACACAGATTCAAAAAAGTGACAAAACCTAAAGCACAAGGAAAACCTCTATTTGTATACCAGAACACCCCAACGCTTTGCTTCCAAGGCACTCTGAAAGCACATGCAGGCAAGTCTTAGTGGGTGTTATACAAAAGTTCTAGTCATTTAAAAACAAGAACATTATTGCAGGTTCAAAGCACGCTAGGTAAACAGTTACTTCTTCTGCATTTTATTCCCTTACCTCTAAACTGGATCGTAGCAATTTTTCATCTTCTAGGTCCTTCTTCAATTTATCTATCTCTTTCCTAAAATATTGGAAAAAGAAAAAACTAAGTGCCGCTTTTACAGATTAACTAATTAACTAACAAATTTTACATGTGACCTAAATTAATTTGCATGCTAAGCAAGACTTTGGGAAAACATTGAAGAACAGAATTAATATATAGATTGTCTTATTACTTAATGCTTCAACATTTAATGTTGCCCTATATTTGATGACCTAAGCTGCATTGAATGGCCTCTGGATTCCTATATGTCAGGAGAGACAGCCATTCTTGCACAAACAAAGAATGTGGAAATAAGCATAAACTTTGTACAGGGACTAGAACTATTGTGGTTGACAGCAAATGATTATTGACAAAAATCTAGCGTGCATACAACTGTTCCCATATGCCATTTCCCCACTCCCATCCCTACAGGCGTTAACAGAGCTGTGTGTACAGCGCTCGCTTGTTCAATGGTCACTGGAAATGATCATTTTGTTCAGCTACCAATAAGATATAATTAGGAGGGATACAGACTAATCTATAGGACCAGGATTACCTAATTAATTAACTTAGAAGACTGTCCATTTATTAAAGAAAGGTAGAATACTCAAAAGACATAAAGGTAAATAATTTAGGGTCTTGCCGAGTTGAACCAGATGATACACCCAGCAATTACCATGCATCAAAAAATGTGTAACTACAGATGGTTACATGCACTGAGGCGAACAAACTTGACAATTACATATAAGAAAACATTTTTTTTTTAATTTTAGATACAGTCGTGGGGAGTTACTTGCTCTTGGGATGAAAAAAAAAAGAAAAAAAACTCACTTGGTGTATTTTAATTTACTATATATATGTCAATATAAAGATTTTCTTACATTTCTCTGCCCAGGTACCTGTTTCTTCAACCTACTGCCAATATTTGTGGAATTCAAACATATGCAATGTACTATATAACTATATTACCAAGGATGTAAACTGGTTGTTTGCGGGTTTACTAAAATGAGCATCCACCTTGATCTCAGAATAAAATGTGGAATGTGGCCATGACCCTCTACTCCCCACCAATACACACATATAAATACCATGTGGAATGACATACCTATGTTCTCTCCTAAGTGCATCCACAATAGTGAGCAGTTCGCTCAGCTGGGCTCTTAACTCCTCCACTTCACTCTTTTTCCCATCATTTAAATCAAGCTTTGTTTTGATGTCCACTAAAACGGGGCTCATTGGGGTGATGCTGGGCTTTGATATGACTGGTGTTGGTGTAAATATAGAGGTCGAAGATGTGGTTACTGATGGCTGAAATAACAAAAGACACACATGAATATGCAGGTCATAATTATTAGATAGATATAAATACTTATTAGATAGATTACTAAATAAAAGTGTTCTTGTCACATCACAGGAAATACACTGACTGACACAGTTGATTCGCATGCACAGTTGATTCACATGGTAAAGAATTTACAAAACATGCAAATTTACAAGGAAAGCAGAGAATGAATGTGCTTTCAATTAGAGAAGCACGTTCAGCAATCAGTCAACAAGAGATCACAATAGTATTGATTTACTGTTACAGGGAGAAACTGGACAGAGCTGCAGGAGCTCTACCTGAGCTTTTATTTGAACAGTAAGTGCAGTGACATCCCTGATGATATATGAACAGGGAAGTGCAGTGACATCCCTGATGATATATGAACAGGAAGTGCAGTGACATCCCTGATGATATATGAACAGGGAAGTGCAGTGACATCCCTGATGATATATGAACAGGAAGTGCAGTGACATCCCCGATTATTTATGAAGACAAAATGCAGCGACATCCCCATGTTACTACGTTCATATGCAGCAGCAGCTTTGTGTTTACATTGTCTTCTTTAGCGCCCCCATATGAAGGGATCTGAAGAATGACTGGAAGCTCAGGATTTGTTTCAGCTCCAGGGCTTAATGCTGGACCCTGACTGTCTTGGCAGCATCTATCTCTGGAATATCTGGCTGTCTAAGACCCCAAGAGCTTCTGAGAGCAGGGACAAATAAGAACATAGCGATATAAGTAGTTGCTGTCTGTGTGGCATTTTAAAATAGTCATTGAAAGACAAGGGAATGAATAAATAAAATGAATCAAATACCCTTTTCACTTCCAGTGGTGGTGTTTTGGCACTTTCATTCTCCTCTTCATGATGTACTGGTACCTTTGGGGTCTCAGTCTGAGGTTTAGGCTGCTAAAAGAAGTTATCTTTGTTAGTTTTTCATGCCTTTGATTCAAAATAATGTGTTACTATTATAACTTTACAAAGCACTAATTCAGAGAACTATTTATATTTGGGACTGCCACTGCAAAAATACCCTACAAACCATATTACCCTGTTTGTGCAAATCCAAAGCTTTTATTGTTCGTTTTGGATTGCAATACTAAGGAATAAAATGATACTGAAATGCAACATTAAGAATGGATTTACTTGATTTGACTATCTTTACAGGTTGGTAATTGCTGAAAATTTAAATGACATGGAACAGGAAGTGAGGGTAAATGTTCTATCTGGCTGTTTGGTTTTGAGATCAATATTACAATCATTTCTTTAATACATCCAATATACATATGGATGCTAAAAAAAAAATGTTTTTCATTTACATACGATGGTTAACCACGTAAAAATAAATGCCTGAATAATCCCTGTCAATCTCCACAATTGCCGTTTCAATTAAATTAATTGTCAACTATAACATGGTGATCAGCTAATCAGACAACTCTTAAAGAACTTCAGCTTTTTGTTGGGTTTTGCTTTTGCAGTTCTACCCTCACTTCCCTACAAGTATAGTTGTGCATAGATATACTTTTTGTTCTTCTCTACACTATTGGTACCTACAAAACATTTTCTTAGGACTTCGGCTTTTACTGGGGAAATGGGACAGAGGTTTTCAAATTAAGGGAAATTCTAATTATTATGAATAAACGGAGAGCTTACAGTGGAGGGGGTTTGAAGAATGAAAACCAAGTGCATCTAGGGTCAAACAAGAACTAAAAGCAAAGCAATTTCCCTACACTATTTCGACCTGAAATTTTGAATTGGATCCCTACAACTGAAACTAGTAATTTGTCAGACACAAACAAAAGCAGGATGCAGTCTGACATTAGTTTCCTTTCCCGGTACATTGTGATGACTTCCCATTCCTTCCCAAACAATACTTTCAAAGAGCTGTATCTGTGACCCACCAGAGCCCAGAATTGGGCTTTAAAAGCTTTGAATGATATTCAATTTTTATTAGTTCACAATAATACACATAACCGGCTAGTCTGTAAAAGAAGACAAAAAACTGCAAACTTCCCCCCACATCCAGCACTGCCAAGGAATAGGTAAAGTCACTGATGTCACTGTCCTTTTCATGTAACATTGCTCAAACCAAACCAATCTGTTGATAGACCCCAAGTGGTAAGTATAAGGGGGTTAGGGCAATGCCACTTTACTGTCCATGGGCAAGATCCCTCCAACATCTTGGAGAAGAAGTGTCCTTTTCATGTCCTGCACTGAAAACCACTAAATGTAAATGTCAGATACAGAAAAGTGAACCTTAAATTTACATAAAACTTTTGGTGCTTATGCAGGGAAAGTTTGACCAAGGAACTGTCCATGTCCCTTCTACAAACCAGTTGGCATATCCCTTTCCTGGTATGGAAGGTGAGCACGAATTAAATGTCAGGGGCACATGCTGGATTAGGAGAAGGGAAAGAACTTGTTTCTTAGTGGGACACTTTATAAAAAGGATCTTCACGAATAACAAGGGCATCAGAAAAAAAATAAGTACCCCAATGTAGTCCCTGCATTTTGGGAAGGCAGTTGTGACAATTTTCCGAACAATACTTACAGGACTTGAACCATTGAAGCGTCCAGGCAGCCTCTTGCCGGTCATCTTTGGTCGGCTGGCAGTTGGGTGAGACAAGTTTTCTGAGGTAGGCAGAAGTTCATCAAAACTGAGTTCTGAGGGAGCTGAGGAAGGCAGAAGAGAGAAATAAAAGTTAAAACTAATTCACTGAATTCAGAATTTTAAGACACTTCCTCTTAAAGAGCTTGAATTGCTATCACATCACCTAACATAACCTGACAGCACAAACAAAAGACTTTACAAAGGTTTAAAGAATTTTTCTATATAGGATCTGAAGATAACTTGAAAGAATCCCTCCGCATCTCTCACTTTTCATCATAAATTTGTAACTAAATGCAGTCTTGCCTAATAATTAGGGGAGTATGGGTTTGGTATTAATATGCAGTCTGGCCCCTGTATGAGTATTGATACTTTAAACTTGTTCAGCAGCTCAGCTTATTCTTCATAACTAACAAAACTTACAATCTGTGGCAGAACAGAACATTAAAGCTATTACAACTGTCTGCGACCAGCTAGTTAGGCTGTTCCAATATACAATGAGAATATATTCCATGTGTGCTGTTCAGTAAAAGCCTCAAGCTTAACACCATGTACATATCACACAATATATGGGCAGAAAATGATATAGTCGGAAAAAAACTAGCAATTTAAAATTAAAAGTTAACATATTAATGTCCAATCTGATGGTCAGAGCCTGCAAGAGGTCTGCTGCAAGGATGCATATTACATTATCAGTAGCTGACAGCTGCTAGAAAGCAATAGAAAAATAGAAAACATAATATGCAAGTCATAACAAAAAGGAAAGAAGGTGTATGTTTATTGAAATTATAGTATGACTACTAGAAAAAGACAGGAGGAAGGGAAAATATGACATCTAAATGTAAAGAGTGAGATAAAGACATGTTGAATGCTAAATATGAGCCCCTCCAAATCCTATGTTCTGATATAGTAATAACACACCGGGGGCATACAAGTGACCGACAGAGCTTTCTATGTGGCTCATTAAATAAACTTTTGGAATAAACATGGTTACTCTTTGGCATTTCAAATGTAGGTAAACTGTTGGCAGGAGGACTGACAGGCTGCTGGTTTCTTATTACAGAATGGGAATCTAGTGAGTTCTTGTTCCCGCTCAAAAATCTTATTACTAAACTATTGCAAAAAGTGCATTGCCTGCACACCTAGAATATGATTTCTCGCTTAATACACAATAATTTCATAATGGAGCCTCAAATTGGTAACACCTTTACTAAGGTTTCTTGAGAGGGAGCATCAGCAAAGTCTACTACAAACAGAACACCAAGGGCTCTATTTATAAAACAAAGAATCAGAGATTGCCTCAAAACATTCCTAGTGGAAATCATTACTGCCATTGAAACACATGGACCTGAAAGATTCCCACGAGGGAATGTTTGATGAAATGTCCGATTCCCTGTTTTACAAATAGAGACCTAAGAGTCTCCAAGATCAATTAGAAGCTGGTAAGTGATTTCCTCAAAAGGGACCTCGTCAAACCCTAAAGTAGTAACAACAAAGGGATTCTTCTGCAGACCTTTAGTAAACAGTACTTATTGTACAGCGCTGTGTAATATGTTGGCGCTATATAAATACTGTTTATTATTATTATTATTATTAATAATAGTAGACCTTTCTTCAGTCATTAAAAACAATGATAAAGGGTGTAATAGATTTCTGTCTGAAACAAGAGCCACACAAAGTGGATAAGGTACAAAAACACAATTCATTGGCTGATTGTGTTGCAGGTAAATATATATATGTAAAATGTCAATACCTGACCATTGCAAAACAAATTGAAAAAAAAATGAAGCAGACCTTGCATGAAAATCAGTCTCATTATACAGCAGCTCCTTGCCCCCAAATAGAAAACATACATCATTGGTCCAGAGCATTTTTTTTTTTTATTTCATCAAGTAAATATTTTTGATTTGGTGAGTTTTAAATTCGGGGGAGAGAGGCTGCAATAAACATAGACCTTGCTTTTCAGGCAAGTTAAACTCCAGGCAAAAGCTTCACATTTGCTTACTGTTTTGCTTGCCTAGGGATCGGCCATACTGCCAAACCAATGTGATTGCCATTTTCCAATTTTTGCCAGTAGTTTACAATTAATCAGTCCTCCTCCCTGGTTCATAGTTGCTTTTTGGACTTTGAACTACCCACTGAACATTGAATCATTGGCCCTGTCCAGTGAACTGACCCGTGTAGCAGCAATAATAAACCAGAAGGTAGCAGGCTGATTGGACTAGCGGAGGTGTGTGTATTGCATGAATGACCGATATCAGTAATATAACCTTTAGCACGTAAACCAATAAACATTTAAAATTTCATCCATGTATTCCGCTGCTTTCCTAGAGTTTAAGTTTAAAGCAGAGTGAACTGTATGTATCATTATGCTAATGGCTAATTCTGACTAAAAGCCTCTATATATAATTAAATATGTTTTCTGGCTATATTATCTATTGATGCTGCAGACTGCCATGAGAGCATGTGATCTTACCAAAATGAAGGAGGGTAGGGGAAGTTCCTGATACGAAAGAAGGGATACATGGCAAACAGGTGAGGAAACAAAATCTGGAAAGAAAAGTCGAGGAGAGGAATGTCTAGAACAAAGATTTCAAAACAAAATTAAGTTTTGCAAAGAATAGAAAAAGGAAACATTTGCAGAAGCAGCAGAAAGTCTGGGAAAGCACCTGATGTCTTATGTTTATAGTGTATTCAACTTTTACCTGCAGCAAGGTTATCATACAGGCACAGCAAGAACTCTTCACAATACAATGTTTTTTTTTAACATATGGCAGTCTATTAAAATAGAACTAAAGTAATATTTAGTCACTTTTAATCTTCTTTAGGAGCAATGAAAACGTATTTTATTTACAGAGTTTGTGCAGGGGAAAATGGACTGTCTCATAGGAAAGCTCAGCACTAGCTCAGCACTTTCAGTGATTTGTCCATAGAATTTACATATCAAGAACAAGCTTTATAAACATCTTTATAATATGGCAAAAATTATTTTTAAAGTTTATATCACAGATATTGTAATCTTTTATGGAGAACAGAATCTGGACAGCTAAAGTAAATAAACCGCAGAACTCTAGAAACTTTGTAGCGAGAGTCCAGTGAGAATTCAGAGCATTAAAGTGGGCTTTAAATTTCATATGACCACATTTATTCCACTACTTTCTAAGAGTTGCATCAAAAAACATAGAAACATTTTTTGATAACCATGAATGTTAATAAAATGTAAACTTATGCTGACCCAAACTATGGAGTTCCATCCACTTATTAGATTACCTGGACATGAGGGAAGCGGCAGCTAAGTGGCAACCAAATCTACCCCTACCTGCATTTTGCACAGTGTTGCACCTTAGGTTATTTGAGGCTAGTGAGTCAAGGGACTCGATCATAGCCAATTGTTTTTCATTTAACTGCAAACATTGACTTCAGAAAAAAGTGAGCACTCTTCTGCATCAGTGTATTAGTGCATACTTCTCGTGCTTGGTTTTCCTAAAATTCTATCTGGTCAGTTTAGATCAGGGGTGCCAAAATATGGCCCGCAGCGTCCTTTTTTTGGTCCCCAAAGGAATCCTAAATATGAATTGCAGCTGGCCCGCTGCTACAACAATTCCCGGCATCACTCGCGTCTATAGACCAGCAGCCTCTCTGACTATGCGTGGCTCGGCATTGGACTGTTATATAGACGCAGGGAATTGTAGTAGCGGTGCTATTTCAGTTTTAAGTTTGGCCCGTGACTTTGTCTAAGTTTTTAATTTTGGCCCACTGTGTATTTGAGTTTTACAGCCCTGGTTTAGATGGAAATGTTCTTTAATACTAACTAACGTTACTTATAGCAGAGCCCTCTATTTGTGTCATATAATTGAGCAGAATATCTAAGCTAGTCTTCTGCATTCTGGGAAGAAGATAAAAATACTTTCAGCTTTATCACTCCTTGCCAACTTCATATACAAAGGAAGTCAGTTTATTTTTACATTGAGGTTTAAAGCCCAACTCCACCTCCCCTCAAAACAAATTAAATTTGATGTCCAACATGATAAAAGTAATCCATTCTTTTTGAGTGAATACACAATTTTTCTTTAACATTTTGTTTTCTTTCACACACTACATATTAAGCAAAGAAACAGCAAACCTTATGAAAAGTATGGTAAAGATTACAAACTAAGAAGAAAGACAACAATGAAAAGTACTAGAGTGATGACTTGATTTGATTAGAGTATGTTATGTCTAAAACACAAGTTTTATTCATGCTTAC
This sequence comes from Pyxicephalus adspersus, assembly GCF_032062135.1. NCBI lineage: Eukaryota > Metazoa > Chordata > Amphibia > Anura > Pyxicephalidae > Pyxicephalus > Pyxicephalus adspersus. The sequence goes on along the minus strand of NC_092861.1, from coordinate 13,266,795 downwards.
CGAACCAGTGGACTTACCAGACTGCTACACAATAACCACCCCTACAGAAGTTCGAAAGTTTAAAACATGTAATGCTTCCAATACCCACAAGATGGCAGAATATGAAAAGCTTTTGAATGTTTAGGAGTAAGAGCACCTGTCAAGTATAGAGGCATATAGAGAAAAATGTAGTGCAGCTATTACAAGGATACAGAATACAGGAAAGGTGGTGTGTCTGCATTGCAACCACATTTTAATGCCTATTCCCCTCCAAATATATATATATATAAAATGAAAAAACTAACAGCAAGGAGTGACAGATATAGTTGAAAGCGTTTACTTCCTAGAAGAGGTTTTAAAATGCCAGAAGGAACTTTCAAAATAATGATGTGCAGTCACCTGCCTGCAATACCATTCTGGTGGCACATACTTTTTAACTGCACTTTTAATATCTAACACTGGAGTGTCTACTTTTTGCAAATATCAAGATGCCTTCCTGGGTGGACGTCTGTCTGTAACGTGGACCATTTTTGAAGCTGAATTTGCAAAAACAACCACATACACATCTAAACCTCCATGATTAAAAGAACTTTAATCTAATAAACCTCATGGGTGGCCCAGGTACTATATGGCTCAATAACATTCCAAAATCTGATATGCTGTGATATGGTGCAACACAGTGAACTGGAAAATCAATTGCAATGCATTAGCAATTGCACAAACCACAAGGCTGGAGTGAAAATGTCATGCAACCAGGTAATGTTATCTGATTTCCTGCAGCTTCATATGCACAATGTAAGACGTTTTATGTGTAACGAGAAATCAGACTAAGCAATTTCAGTGTACAAGAGTCTGTACAAGTGTGCAAGACTGTAGGGAAGGCTGGAAATAAGTATATGAATATCATGACTGTCTTTGTTCCAGCAGAGGAGACCTTTCCAATATACGAGATCCTAAGAAACTATGGATAATCTTAACAAATAAGATTTAGAACACCCAAAACTTTTTGATGGAGGTACACTTTAATGTACTGATGTTTAAGGTGCAAGTAGATATTTTCAGCTTTTCTTGCATACATGTGCCAGTCAATGAGGACTAAACCTCACAAGAAACATACAGAAATCTATAGTGTGTGAAACAAGAAATAATGAAGGTACAATTACATAGTGAGCTCCTCCAAGGCACATTTACACTTACTATTCTCTCTTAAGTTCTTTCCTGAAAACGACTCAACCTCTTGAGATTTTGGTCGGCTCAGAATTTGCTCTAAATCCATTTTCGTTTTAAATGGTTCAAATTCTGACTTTGGTCGAGGCGACTCTCCATTTGGTCTATAATACAGTAAGAAAGTGATGCATTAGGGACAACACAACGCAAGTATTAAAAAAATGGAGGCACTTGTGGGGTTTTCAATGCCAGTTATCTTGCATTATTGCTGCAATATTTTTACTACCAACAAAGACGAAAAAGAATTGTGACCTTGTACTTGTGAAAGCGTCGGAGTCAGAGAGTTATGATGGCAGCCAGTCAGCTAGAATTTTCAGGTGGTCAATATGAACAGCTTTTTTATATCTCTAAAGACAAGCTTGCTTTATAAGATTAGATACTGAATACAAAACACACCAATATGAGGTTAGCAGGGTGAACAAAGCATTGCCACTGTCCCACCCCCCAACCCCCCCCCCCTCATTTTATGGCCCAGTACCACACCTGTGTAGGCAATAATACATTTACTGCCACTTTAGCGTGGAAATTCCAAGCACTTTTCAGAAACTTGACTAAAAATGTCTGAAAATCCAAGTGTACTTGGTACTCTTTGGAGATCCAATGGGCCTGAAATTGCTTCTAAATTTTAGGGAAGCTCCCTGCAACAGTACTAGATGTATTATTGTGCTTTAAAAGTGCACCAGTGGTTTAAATGTTAGCTACAAACTTTTTTTTAAGCCGAATGCATGGAGAGACATCAAGTTACTATATACTTTTTGTTAAACATAAGGGCCCTTTTTGAATAATTTTTTTTTCTCAGGGGGATGCTAAACCTACCTACAAATTAACCTTCAGCATCTAGCATGTAAAACGTAGGTAGGACTTCAGTTTACTTAGGGCAACATATTTTGAGTACAGTTTTTTGATGAGTTCCTAAAACATCCCATAAAAATACTCAGGAGAAAAAAAGTCTAGAAAAGGAATCTAATGCAGCCACCATACCACCTATGAACAGGTAAGCCGTATGTATTACGGTTTTGCTATTAAGTTCATACTTTAATAGAAACATATCTGCAAAGTTTTTTTTTTTTCCAACCCCTGAAATGATGCAGATTTCATTAATGTCCAGAAGACTCTATTGGTCATGAAATATGCAAAGTGAGTTTAATACACACATGTGAAAAGACTTACTTAGATGGAGGTGTTGTGAAAGCTGGCTTTTCAGGTCGCTTGGGTGGGATGGTTGCTGGTTTGACCAGACTAGGTGATTTGTTTACAAGAATGGGCTTCTTGGGAGGTACCAGAGGTGCTGCTGGTTTGGAAGGCCTGAGGTCCACAGATGGCTTGAGGTCCAAGGATGGCTTAGGCTCAAGAGATGGCTTTTCATCTACAGTGATAGAATAACATGGATGATGCACAGCCCAGAATTCAGGATCAAGTAAATGCCAATTTATGATGATTACATGACAAGCTACATAAGAATATACCAGGCAGTACAAGTTTCCAATGGCTGACAGGTTTGGTTTGGATAAGCAGAAAACCGAATAATTCTAAATATGGAGAAAATATAACTAGTGCACCAGTTACCTTTCTCCTTCTCTTCTGATTTGGTGGTTGTAAAGTGTTTGTCTCCAAGACGAAGTTCTGGCTTTGGCACTGAATTGTAAAATGTAAAATGGAGTATTAAAAACACAAACGACTGGCAAATATATGAAAACCCTAGAAGGAAATGGGAACCTTAAAATAAGAACTTCAAGGCCACCTTGGGAACAAAAATGAAACTCAATCCACCTTTCCACCTCTTTTAATCATTCTGAATTTTTCCTTATTTTGTGTAGCATGGATATACTCACCTATGTATGCTGCTTACACTTTTCACCAGTGCTTTTAGTGTATGAGTGGAGGGGGAACTGGTATATTCTAGAATATCGTAATATGCCATCAAATGATTTTTAATTAAATTCAAAGTTCAACCACCCAAAAAATGCCATAGATAGCCACCGTATGCATCAGCTCGCTGTATTCGGCTTCATTCAAAATAAATGTATACTGTACAAGGGAGAGAGACTTGCCAGTAATGGTTGTCATGTAGGAATTCAGAGAGCAAAGATTTCACCTTTTCCCAAACAAACCCAGAATACTCAAAGCTGATAACAAAATTTTAGTTATGCTTTAAGACTAGAAAGTATTTGTTTTAGCTTTGTTGGGCTTATTGGGTTATTATCCCTTATTCCAAGTTGTTATTCCTTTAGAGATATTTCCTCAGAAACCCTCAGCCTAGAATTGTCTGTTGTACGTCTTGTAAGGCTTTGTTTACACGGGTGCTACGGGTCTGTATCTTGAAATGCTGTTGGGTTCAATACAAAACTCAAATTACAGTGTTAAGTCTGGCTGTAGGGAACTCAAGAACTGAGCACTGAAGACTTTTTCCAGTGGTCTATAAAGCAAACAATACCTACCCGTACTTTTCGGAGGTGGAGGCTTCTTTGGTTTCTGTAAGAGAATATAAAAACTAATAAAGAATCAAGTAAGAACAAGCAAACAAATACCAGAATTCCCTAAAAGTGAGCATTATTTGGTCCTGCATCTTCACAACTGAGCATGTAATTTGCGTTATGGTGACTGGATAAAGACTGCCCACGCAAGCATAATTTTAGCACTTAGCAAAACTAGAGAAGCTAGTCTGATAAATGTGAAAATAAAAGTCTAGGTGAACGTTACTAACTTTACTATTTCACGCATAAATGCAATTGTTTACAAATACAATGGAGTTGACTAGTTGTGTAAGATTTGTTGCACCAGCTCAATATGGAATCTTCTAAGGAACCCCAACATGAAGATACAATGCCTAATAATAAGGCTATCATTTTGAAAAGAACTGACTCAGCCCAACAAGCAACACAGCAGTGGGAGAGTGGCTGCCTGTGATGCAGGCACTGTTTGGAAGGTCACTCATCTAAATAACACAGAACCTGCATAACCTGCACGACCTGCATATATATTTTTAAAAGACCTGATTCAGCCCAACAAGCAACATCAGCAGTGTGGCAGAGGCTGCCTCCGATATATATGAAGTTTGGAGGGTGACTCACTGAAATCACAGGGTTCTACAATAAATAATGAAGTGAGGAATACACACTTACTTCCTTTTCATATTCAGGGATTATAACAGCAAAGTTGTCAGGAAAAACACCTTCTTTCCCATTGAGCTCTCCTTTCCACCAACCAGGATCTCCAGTATCCTGCAATCAAGAAAGAGAATGCATATTCAGTTTCCAGAAATTATACATGATGGCAGTACTGGTTACTGTGAGACAACTTACTTTACTTAGTAGGTGGATTATGTCGCCTTCTTTAAAACTAAGCTCATCCTCATTGAGTGCATCGTAGGGATACAACGCTCTGCATATCTCTTTGGCTGTTGAAATAGTAAAGAATTAATAAAACATCTCATTTGGACATAAGAAAAAAAGTAAAAGGTATATAGAATCTAAATTGTTCTGAAAAATGGGCCCACCTAAAGCGCACTCTAAATATGGTTCTACTCCCGGTAATATCCACTCAAATATGCATAAAACATTTTAACCAGAAGATCACATTTTATGGTGTCCCCAGGGGTCAACTGAAAATAGGGGGTCTTTTTGATAAGCTTATCACATGAACCAAGCACAGCCATTATTCACTATGGTGCCCCTGAGCATGTACCATATTTTAGCACAGGAATGTTGAGTATGTACTCCGTCTACTGTACACACATACACTGGGTTTTTTCCCAGAATAATGTGCCAAGCGTTTACTACATAGGTATTGTTTATGGTTGAGCCTAGTAGATGTGTGCCATCTACAATAACAAGTTAGATAACGAAAATCTGCCAGGTCCTAGGTATTAAAATATCTTTGTGTCTGCATCTGAAATACAATTCTAGAGTTGGTTAAGTGGAAATGAAGATCTTAGCTATCCTAACCATATGATGATTGCAGGTTTATGACTCTGAAGATCCATATGGATGATAGACTGTTTCAGACATTAGTTTGTGACAATCTTGGGTTAAAGTTCAATGCCAGCACAGGTGCCCTATACTGTATTTAGTTATCTGCCATATTATAATCCCTGTAGTAAGGCGTCCATTTCTTTTCCTCCCTCTTCCTTAGATCCACCTGTACAGTGGTAGTTTCTAGAGTGGTTATCCCAAATAATCACCAACAATCAGACCAAGCAACAATTGTGTCTGCACAAGGTTCTAGTGCAAGCCAAAGAGAACCCCAACAAAATATTGCAAGCAGGCATCAGTAATTAAACCCCAGCCAGTATACATGGGAATTATGCAATTCCAGCCTGGTCAACCTGGATGGCCAAAGACCCAACCCCAAAAAAGAAAAAGGTGAAGATGTCAGCACTGGGACAAGAAGAGGAGAGTTGAGATTTGCTTTAAATCCAAGATAAGCAAGTTATTATTAAAAAAAGGCATGTAAAAATGTAATCACAATATATTCAAATATGTTTATATTGGCTTGATTATTTATGTAATATAGAGATATCAATCCATGTTTACACTCCTCACCTTTGAGTTTGCCGTCAACTTCTGTTTTTGGTAGATCTGAGCTTAGTGTGCGAGATGCTTTTGTTGCTGGTGGTGTAGGCGATGGCTGCAAAACAAATTAATAGTCAGCAGGGTCAATTCACTAAAACAAAATGAATGCACTATTAAAATCCAAGGAGTTATAAAATGTTTTATTATGCATAGGTAAAAATCACAAATAAGGTTAATGTTAACCAAGTTTCTATTGAGGTGCCCACAGTTGGTGATCATTTATTGTGAAAAAATGGTTCAGGAGAAATAGGGTTTTTTTTTTTAATAGTAAAACTGAATTTCTAACCAAGAAAAATAAATGTATTGAAATGTATTGTTAAAAGGCCAGAAAAAAACATAATACCACCGTATGCCTTTGCAACACCAGACATTGCATTATAAAGATAGTGGTGGAATTATCAAAGCGGAGCTCTGGATGGGATTTCCCGCAAGCTGCCATCAGAAAACTGAGAAAGCCCTGGAAAAAAGAGCAGCAGAGACTGGTCTTGAATACCAGAATATCCTGTATATTCCAAGCGCTGTTTAATGCTGGATTACTAAACAGATCTGGAAATACAAAAAACACCAAGATGCAAATTGGAATATATGTGCCTTAGGGATCCCACGTGGCAACCAGCAGCTAGCATCTTGCCATCCGCTCAGTCACTCACACAGCAGAGGTAATTCTTAAAGATCCAGTGTCTGCACACTTCACAGATGGTTGCACTGCTGCCCCCGTTCATTCCCTGTGGGGCTGCCACCAGGGGACGAAACACATAGCTTCTACCCAGAGGCAGCCATTCCCTAGTATGAAGAAGTGGTAACTGCACCACAATCTCATGGCCAGTGTGAACATAGCCTTAATTTGGCAAAATAGGTTTAGCATTGATTTTAGTTTTAAAAGTCGTTAAATTTCATGCAATAATTCATGCATTCATCTATTATGAATGCTGCAGGCAGAATTATCCATCCTTCCCACTTGTAGTTCTCTTCATTGGCTTCCATTTCACCTGCGAATCAAATTCAAGCTCCTGTGCTTTGCCTTCAAATACCTCCACAGTTTTTGTCCTACTTGCCTTTCTGACATGGTAGAAAAATACTCTACCTAGCCGTTCTCTACGCTCCTCCAATGACCTACTAATGACTGCCTCACTCAACCTCCTCAAATGCAGGACTGCAAGACTTTTCTGGAGCTGCCCAGACTTTCTGGAATGGTCTTCCTCATCATATTCGTCTTGCGCTTACTTTCTGCTCATTTAAAAAGAGCACTCAAAACGCATCTTTTCAAACTTGCCTATCCGTCTTCTTCTGCCTCTGAAACTCTCACTACTTCACACCATTTCATATCTCCCCTCCTATTGTGTGCTACTTCCTCATAGATTGTAAACTTTTCAGGGCAGGGTCCTCTCCTCCTACTGTTTCACGGTATGTATCTGTCTGTCATTTGCAACCCCTATGTAATCTACAGTGCTGTGTAATATGTTGGCGCTAAATAAATCCTGTTTGTTAATAATCCCTTGTGAACTAAACATTGTGATAGAATCAATATTCACAAAATAAAATATTTTATGCCTTATTAAATTGGCACAGAAGTATTTATTTAAAAAAATCTGAAATGGTGATACTTGAAGAACAGGAGATGGTCTGACAACAAGGTTGGTTTACCTTCTCTGGTTTTTTGATTTCAGGATCTGCCACTGGTATCCTCGGCTTGAGCTTCACAGACCCTTCTTTAAAAATATCTCCAAAGCCAACTCCTATAATTTTCTTTGGCTGGGCTACGCTCAGGGAAGGAGGTTCTAAGTTAATAGCTGGAGATAATGCAGGAGACGAAGGAGAAGCACTGGCGGGAGCTGCAGGAGGTTCTGCTGTGAGACAAAATTAAAATTAAACAAAATTAAAACCTTTGTATAGCAAAAGATTAAAGTATGTAAATGTTATATTTTCTTGCAAACATATAGCAACGGCACTCAAAAAAGAAGCAAAACTAACTTTGGGCCATTTATCACAAGTTCACATGGCCACTATCCAGCTACTGTGCTTTGCAAGGTCAAGGTGTCGGGAGTGAGAAAAGTGCAGTATGACATATGTACTGGTGACACCAGTGTGGTAATGAATGACAGTAAAGCTCTTAGTAGCCGATTACTGACCTCTCCACTGGTATCTGAGTGTGAAATGGGCAGCTCACTGCGGGACAGGAGAGCACACAGTGAGAAGGTACAGCAAGGGCATAGCCAACAATACTGGGCAAGTCAACTGCCAATTTATAACCATTCCAGAAAACATATGAAACTGGCAGGATCATTATGAATGTAACCAAAATAAATGTACTTCCTGCTTCTCTGCCACAGAAGGTAGGAAAGTACAGACTCAAGCAATACCTTGCCCCTGCACCCTCTGTCCAGTATGTTGAGCAGTCAATGTTGCAACTTTAGACTGCTATACAAAGGAACCGACTATATACCAAAGCCTTCCAAAAAAAATAAAGGGTGCGTTGGTAAAACTTCCTCAAGAGGACAAAATTCTAGTCCTTCACAGTGCTCCGTGACCCCATCCAAGTTTCTGTGACTGCCTCCAGATTCACTGTAGAGAATTCAAAGTATGAAAATATACAAAAATGAAGCAAATGTATAACAATTAGTTCATATGACCAGAAAACCTAATAAAGTACACATATCATATAAAGTTTAGATTAGATTTCAGGCAACAACTTTTATAAATCGGATAAGCCAACTTGATGAATCACATACACAGATCAGAGTATGTGTGACATGATGTACAACTTAATATGGAAACACTAACATTTTTTCAAGAATGTATGCAGGCTTCAGGTAAAATAAATAAACTGCCCATGTGTCTATAGACAGAAAGGTGTTATTGGCACGCAAGCTGGAAAACATCTGTGTGATAATATGCACCTTCAAGCAATTTATTTTTCTTTCCACCAAAGGAAACATTATAAGGTCATTAAGAAAAACTGATGCTTGAGCATGCAGAGATTGGGCTGTAACATGATTTTCATCTGAGCCAGTGCCTAGACTATAGGCATTAAACATAGTCATAAAGCAGACTATCAGGAGGTACTCTGACAAAAGAGACAAGCAATGTCAAATGTGAAATATTTAATTCTCTGACTCCTGGTGGCTTTTGTGTCTGCTGGAAATCACACAGCACTTGCAATGTGTAGCTTCGAGCTCAGCGTGCATCTTGATCGTGTGAACCACCCTGCTTCTAACCTAGCTTTCTGGGACTGGGTACTGCTGCCTGCAAATGTCAGGCGCTTGGATGCGACACAACGGGCAATATAAAACAGAAAGATGGGCCGGATTAGGCCCACGGGGGGCCTTGTGTTTGCCACCTGTGCACTAGAGAATAGAGGAATAGAGGATATTTTGCTCACAGCGTTATGTTCAGATTGCCAGTGAAAATTGGAGGAAATATCTCCATCATGTAGTCAGGCAGGAATATAGAATGTAAATATTTCTACCAAAGAAGAAACCAAAGAAAAATTTTTAACCAATGTTTTACAATGTGCAGAAGTCAGGATAAGCTGCTAGCAAGCAATTCTAAAGAACCTTTTTATTCAGCAGGAGGCTGCTAATGAGAACTTTGCACCAGAATACTGCCTCTTAAAAAAGACGACTCCAATGTGTAATATTTACATAAATTAATCAGCAAACTCCAGATGGCAAGCTCCTAATGTGCGTGCCCTTCCTAGTTACATCTGTCTGTAATTACCATTTCCAGAACTATGTTCAGTAGGCCCAATATTTACATACAATAATAATGGGTATATAACATGATCTGGGTTTCATGATCTAGTACCTTTATACATGTCAGTGCCCTCTGCATACTGTCCCAAATAAAGTCTCTGGGGACACCACAATGAAAGCCCAGGAACTGGGATAGGAATGTTGTGATACGGCCTTTGTAGGTAAACCCATGAACACATCTGCATCTTTAATGTCTGGCATATAATATTACGGTGGCAAAGCAAGCTTCTATCAAAGAAAAAAGGATCTGGGAATTTTCCATTCTCTGAACAGAAGTCAGAAATATAAGACCTAATCCCAAATTAAACGATTCTCCTTCTAACCACCAAGTCCTAATACAGGTGAGGGAAAACCTCTAGTATGCTGCTATGTCTGTATGCAGTGCTATAGATATTCTTTACTTTTACAAATTACAAAAAAATTTACAAATTAAAAAAAAAATTGTCTACCCTTCTCTGTAACATCTTAATACTTCTCTGACTTATTTCAGTATGAGAACAGTTTGTTTTCACATACATTACACCTATAGTGAATAAACCCCCTCTAGAAACATGCAACACAGAGACAGCATTGCACGACAAGAAGGAGACTGTTGTAAGATTGCTCATGTGCATCCAAGTATGTAGCTGTATTTTGCATAATAATTAGGAAAACAAATTAGGTTATAAAGGTAGAGGTGGGGAGGGGGTTTGCCATATGTTACTGTATCATGTAAAATCCTTCTGCTACACTTTAACCTTCCGCCTGATTGCAAAGTGGTTTTACATTTCTGTGTTCAAGATCATGTCCGCACACCATGCAAACATGTATTTTACTTATGTTTTCCATTAATGGTCATTAGGATTATTATTATAGCGAATATAAGTTACCAAGCATTATCTAGATGGTAAAGAGAAAGCTTGAAGATGAATGCTTGCTGTCATATATTGACAAAAGCAGGATAAACTCAATGGAAGAATCAATGCAAGGGTCAGTGGTGATGTCCACTCTCCAATAAGAAGGTTTATGAAATCGAAGGTGTCACCTAAGTAGGATTAGTGACTGGAAGCCCAAATAGAAAGCAAGCAATGCAGTAGAGCTGCAAAGTTCTTGCAACTGAAAACTCCGATGAGGGTTGTGACCCTGCTTATTCTATTCTTGGAATCTCAGGACTACTTTTAAAACCTTTTTGTGGCCTAAACACTGCAGCTTTACTAAAAAAAAAAACAGTACACTTATTTACCAGTGTGCCCTTTGCTTTGGAACTTTTTTTTTTTTTTTAAGTGTTGGGAAATGTAAAAAAAGCAATGAGGAGATGAAAACCTAACTGATAACATATGTGATGAGTTCTCATTTTTCTTATATCATAATGTATGTATCTGTCTTCATTCCCACTATGAGCAGTACAGTGCATTGCATTTCACCACACTTCACATAGTGTGCTATACACAAGGAAATCCAACATTATTGAAATGTCAAATGTTCCCACTTTTGCGTTACACCGCAGTACGTTTTTTCAGACGTCTGTTTTTGAACGAGCAACTTCCGTCCGTTTTTGCATGCTGCTCCATTCAGTGTAATAGATAAGGTCAGCAAGGCAGCCATTACAGACAGTAACACACTTTCTTATAGTAGGAATGAATCCTCAAAGGCTTCACACTGCACATTTTGCGGTGCATGCATAGCATGGAGTAACTACAAAGAAACCTTGGTGAGAAAGTCAATTTTATCACGCCATCACAGAAAGCTAAGTATTTCTGGGACATTGTAGGGACTAAGAAAAACACAAAACACATCACCTAATTATATTGGAAGGATACAGTTTTACTTTACCCTCAGGATTTCTAACAATCATACTGAATCATTTACTAAGCAGCTATTAAGTTAAACCCAACAATACAAATAAAATATAAAGTATCTTACAAACTCTTTTAGTTTGATGCAGTGGTTGCGCCATGTATTTTGGTGACAGTAGACCATATTGTTCTGCCAACAATGGGTCATTTTTGCATAATGCAGTTCCCAAGAAACAATGGGAAGTTAATGAGTGATCAAAGAATTCATATTGGGCTAGACTTGTGTGTGCTCTTCTCCCTGCTTGCTAAGCAAATATTTGTCCAAGTTACAGAGACTGACAAAGCACATATAATGACTTGTTTATTTTCACCAGAAGAATGTACACTTCCACCTCCAGAAAGCACTAATATCATAGCCTGAAGTAATTGGAAATTATTAAAGACGTTGTGTGTCTCAACACCATCTGAGCCATCTTTCCTTGCCAACAGTGTGAAGGGAAATGTAGGCAAAACGTATTCATATAACCCTTTATGGACTTTTACCAAAGCCTTAAAATCTTTGGATTCTGCAAGAAGCAATCATGCTATACAGACAGCACAAACACACTAAGGGAAGGAGGAGATTGAGCAAATTGTTTTAGGTATCTGTGGCAGGTGTATTTTAGCTTCAAATCTGCCCATTACAAAGTCAGAGGAACCAATACCTGTGTCTTCAGAACTCTCCTGGCTTTCTGCATCATCTGACAGTTCCAGCTCTTTCACAAAGTTTGAAGGAAATAGGCCAGATCGGCCACTGCGAGTCCCACTCCACCATCCTTCTTCTACCTAGAAAACATAACAAATCATTAGAAAGCATATAATAAAACTGACTTTTTTCTGCATGTTTCCTACACGTACAGGAAAGCAACAGATTCACTTTAATGACCCCCCTCATCAACACATACTCACTTTTACTACAATCCACCACCACTTTATTCACCTGCCTGCATGTAAGCTCCAAGTCAATATTTGGAGCATAGGCAGGGGCTGTGGTATTCCCACTAGTGAGAGCACAACGTCAATTGCCAAGAGAAAAGGGAATGATTCACCTCCTCCTCCATACATAAAAATATGATTTTGCTTGCCACTGGTGTCTAAGCAGAAAGATAAGAAGTGAAAGAAAGGTGAGCAAGTGCTGTGGGGGGTGGTTGGTTTTATTATAAACATGTTGTGTGCCTAGGCACCCCTGTGCCCTTATACCTGCAGTGTGAGATGTAAGGCACTGTTGGTCTCAGGATATTTGGAGTGAAATTTGACGACCTGCTGCTCACTTTTTTTCTTGGGAAGGGTTACATGTGAGGACACAAAACCATGCCTCTACCAAGATAGCCAGATTAAGGCAAGGAAAGTTGGTAATAAGAAAAATGATCAGCAGCAGAGATACCACAGGGAGTTCCGGTGACCAGTCATTTGTCCTCTGTCTGCATTTTTTTTTTTTTTTTTAGGCATGACGTGCAGGAGTCAATCTTTAAAGAGGAACTAAACTCTGCTATATACTCATTCAGTCCCCGTTTTTTCACAGGGTGCCGCCATCTGCTTCCTTCTCTTACTAGATAGGGGCTTCTGCCATCTTGATTGGCTGGACCAGGATGATGCAGTTCATTTAGTCCCGGCAAGCGCAAGTGAAGCCAGCAATGCCAGGAATCCTTACAACCATCTCTGAGCTATGCATGGAGTTTCCCAGAACCTGGAAGGTAAGAATGCTTTTTGCAAAAGAGACATTGCCTGACCCTTTCTGCAATATCACCCTGTCTTAGATTAAAAAGTGGAATTTTAGATTATGTTGCAGAGGAAATGCAGGCATGGCTACCACCAAATTTATCCTGAAAAACCTTGGAAACCCAGAGAGCTGACAGTTTACAGGAACAGGTAAGCCCTAAATAAGGAAGCCTATAAAAGTATTATTAAAGTAGAGATCCCGTCTTTTCTGCACAGTTGTACCAGCTCCTGTCCTGAAATCATTTAATCACAGCTTCTCCCAGTATGCATTAGAAGCTGCAGCAAATTACACTGAGCCTGACTCATTATATGGCTAAAGGGATAAAGATTGAATGGAAAGCCTGTAACCTCCCGGGATACTTGCCTGCAGACTGCTCATCCTGCGCACGCATGTGTCTCTGGGGACCCAGTGAATAAACAAGTGCACAAGCATAGGCAATGTGATCCGCGTTTAGCTACATTTGGAGAAAGATGTGTCACTTGATCCTGTAGCTGCACAATGCAAGATCAGGCAACAACATCAAAACCAGGAAGAATGATGTGCAACATAACAAGTGAGCCCTGGAAAAAAGACGGAAGCCAAGACACTACGGGATGTTTTCAACAGGAAAATGTAAGAGAAACTTTTTTTTTTTTTTAACATAAGTTCTACTTTATGTGAAGCACTGTTCCATTACAAAAGTATGAACCAACAGCTTATGTGCTCATCTAACACCTTCAGCTCGAATACTGGCCATACATGAATTGCTTTATTATTTAATGTACATCGCTGTGTAATATGTTGGCACTATATAAATCCTGTTTGATAATAATAATAAACTGAATGAGAATGTCAGCGTATGAATAAAAACTTGCAAGTATTCCTAATCTTAACACCATTTTTCTGCCATACATATACCAATATATTCATCAGATTTAATAATTATTTCAAAGAAAACATTATCTTTTAAACATTAATTACATTAACAGTCATTTAGGTCAATCACTGCTTTCACTTTAAAGCCCTGATGAGTTGTTATGGATAATGCAATCATATGAGACCTATTTATCGCATTCAAACTTAAGACATTTTATAACAATCAAACCTAGGTACTAATAAAAGTTTCTTCTGACACTGTATACTCAACATTAGTTTATGTGTTGTGAGATAAGCATAATTTGTTTGATACCAGGCTGGGCCGAGTCTCCTGAGTGAGTCAGTCCTCTCTCGGTGATTAGACTATCAGGCCACAAAGGACAGAATGGAGAAAAATTCTGGAACTTAAACTGCCTATTGCACAAGAGGTGCACACGTGACAAAGCCAAAAGTGAGGTCAGCTCATGTTAATGCAGCAATTCCGATCACCACGTGTTCCACATTACAAGTACAGTCGTTTGGCATGAAGATAAAACGACAATACAATCTAAAAATAAAACATCGCAGGAAGCTAATGGCGGACACAGATACCAGCCTGAGTATAGTGGCAAAGACACACCTGCACTGCACTACCTAATCGTAGCCAGACTGACAGGAAACTAAATACTGAACGTGTGTTACTTGCTTTTTTCCTATTCACTGCAAAGTGTTAGTTGTAGTGTTGATGGAAGAAAAAAAAAAAAAAAGAATAAAAAAACTCACAGCAATAAAAAGCTGCATATGAGACTCCTTGAATTTGCAGAGTGGCAACATCAGTCTAACCCTTAACTACATAACAAAACATTTGTTCACATTTCTTCATCTCAGCACTGCCATTTTCCACCAGCTTATTTGCAGCCACATCCTGTATACATGCAAGCCAGAAGCGGCTCTATGTAATTTCTCAGAGAAGGTTTACTAATAACGACAACAATGAACTCCGCTGGTGTAAAATGTGTCAGCAAAATCACTTTAGTCTAAAACATAGGACCGTATAACAGAGTGACAATGCATGAGAATTAAAGATCAAAACGTCACCCAATAAAACAATGCCTCAACAAAGACATTCTTGGTAAGAATGCCAGTATAAGCTGGAAGGAAATGGGTATGTTTAAAAAGATTTAGATTTACTAAACATTGCACTAATATGTTTTAAAATTATATGAGGTTTATGTCTTAGGCTGCATACACACATTTAATAATTGTCGTTGAAAGTGATCTTTCATGATTCTTTTCAACAACAAAAGACTGCACGCTGCATGAACGAGTGTTGTACATACAGCACCATTCTGCTATATGGAGAGGGGAGAACGATGGAGCGGCAGCCCCCTGCACTCTCTCCCCTTCACTTGTATTGTCCATCGTCCGTGGATCCGCCATCTTCCAGACAATGGAAGACAATCACTGTACACACGCAAGATTCTCATCCAATATCAGCCCTGAGCCGATTATCCGACGAGAACCATTGCACATGTGTACGTAGCCTTAGACTGCATACACACGTTCAATAATTGTCGTTGGAAAAGATATTTTACGATCCTTTCTAATGACAAAAGACTGCACGATACATGAATGAGCGGTGTACATACAGTGCCGTTCTGCTCTAAGGAGAGAGGGTCAACGACGGAGCGGCACCCCACTGTTCTCTCTCCCCTTCACTTTCCTTCTTATCGCCAGAACAGATCCATGAACGACGAGCGCAGTACACGCGTCAGATTCTCATACAATATCAGCCCTGACGTGATCTGACGTGTGTACTTAGGTTTTCTTATATGAGGTTTTTTGTTTTGTTTTTTAACCCTTTAGGTACTCCTAATTAAACAAATTTGTCCTGCTGGTGTGTTTGGAAATATAGCCCAGACCTATATTTTTGGGGATGCATGCTGTAAGAGTATGGTGTGAATCTTTATTGGACACTTTCATTGATATTTTGCGGCACACAGTGAATACTTGAATATGTGAGAAGTTTTCTAATGCTTATGCAACATGATTTGGAAATCTAATATAGTTTTGTGATGAATCTTATGTTTGCATTTGTTAGATACTTACCAGAGGGTATTCCAGATGAAGAGCCTTGCACAAAACGCATTGAGTTTTAAACATGCCAACTATAATTAAGAACATACAAGAGACCGTTGTGTAAAGGATTAATTCAGTATGCTGCATACATAATGCTGGGTACACACGTGCAATATTTGTCGTTGGAAAGTATCTTTCATGATCCTTTCCATCAACTAAGGACTGCACGATGCACGAACAAGAGTTGTACATACAGCACCGTTCTACTCTATGGAGAGGGGAGGGGGAGAACGATGGAGCGGCACCCTGCTGCGCGCTCTCCCCCTTCACTTCCATTAGGATTGTTCGTCGTCCATCATCCTTGAATGCAACAGGATGGTCACTCGGATTATGAACAGTGGGCGCTGTACACACGCCAGATTCTCGTCCGATATCGGCTCAGAGCCAATTATCGGACGAGAACCATTAGACGTGTGTACGTAGACCAAGTGTGTATAAGCGTATGGTATGCACTAGAAGAGTTATTACTTTAGTATTCAATACTGTATGTTATATTTAAGTCAAACATATTAAAGTTGTAAAAGATTCCTACCTTGCAAGTCCCACTTGTAATTATTAGTCATTCAAACCTTGAGATGTGGCAATGAGCTTCTGTATAAAATGCAGGTTGATCAATGAATGTACAGCGCTGCATAATATGTTGGCGCTATAGTTTATTAATAGTGAGAGGGGCCATTAGCGTGGAGAGATTCCTCAAAACATCACAGGCTCCTTATCTGCTTAAGCCCTGATAAAGCTAAGGATTAGAAGCAACCTGGAAAAGCAGAAAGTCCTAGGCAGGCTTTATGCAGACCGCCATAGGTAATGCAGAAATACATTTAATGAATGACAAGGGCAGGATAGGGACAGTAAGGCTGTGAAGGAAATGGCTGGATGATGGATATCCTCCAGCCAGGAAAGCTGTAGCTTCTAATGTATGCAATAGGAAACTCACTATGTGCAGTGAAAATCAGAGGAATTTCAGTTAAAAAAAAATTAACACAAAGAGAATACAGAAAGTCAGCTTAATTCATTAGCTTAAAATTTAAAATATAAGTTGATAGGGAAACCCCTAATGCTTTACATATAGCACAAACACTGCATAGAACTAAAAATTCCAACACATCATCCCAGGGGCACATGGCTGGGAGACAAACTCCAGCAGGAAGGAAATACATTGCTTTAGAAGCTTACAAATATTTGCAGTGCCCTGAGCTTTCGCTATCACATCAAACTGCATAGGTGACAAATTCAAACTCATTTGAATCGAAAAGAAGTGTGTGTATAATTTAACGGGAAAATGTGTGTGCACGTGTTTATTTTTTATCGACTACTGGTAAAATTTGTATGTCACAATTACCATATATGTGGTTTTTGTCACAAAAGTACTTAGGAGTTACACACACACAAAGGCGATAGTTATTTAACAAGTGAAGGGATGGATACTTGCTGCTACTGTAATCCTTGCTTCTCCCTACAGTATGACTGGAATTTGGTGCTATGATTTAGCCTGGAACAAGAATAGTGGAACAGCAGGTGAATCTTTTTCCGGGTAGGAGTTCAATTTATTTCTATTATACTTTTTCCGATTGTGTATTTAGCTACATATTTCAAGTTCTGGATTTAAGTGGAACTAAAGTCCCACTTTGACAAATACAAAATCAGGCAGGTAGTTATTGCAGAATGGGACAGGCGAGGTCATGCCGAGGATCTATCAAAAAAGCTTTGCGTGCCAAGATATCCAGCAATCCCGGCTTCCATTGCATGTGGTAGAAATAAACTCCTACATGCGCGTGCAGACTTTACATCGTCCGAGCATGGCCAATCAAAACGACCGATGATTGTAAGAAGAGGTAAAGACGGAAGATGGCATCGCCTTGCCATGGAATGGAGACAAGTGAGTAGTGTAAGTTTATTTAGGTTTAAGTTTAGTTCTGCTTTAAGTATAGCACTTGAATGCTAAAATGCAAAGTGCTGACATCAAGGGAGCTGTATTCCTGGGCCTTAAAGCATAAAATACAAGTCTGCAGAATCACATTACCCTCCATAGTGTGGTGGAAATGAGAAAGGCTTCATTTTGTGTTTGGATGTAGCAGGTTGTGGCCAAAGCAAAATCGAACATAACCCTTCACTGCAATCAAAAGTAAAGTGTGACTAAAACCCAGCAATCCTTTACAGATTCTTGATTTGATTGTACAATGGTAGTAGGGCATGGATGCTCCTGCATTAATTTGTAGAAAAGTCATTTTTTTCCTACAATATGCACCATGGGGTTTAGGAGATCCTTGAGGTCTGATGTCACATAAAACCACAAAATATTATGCATTAATGCCAATTGCAAATCTCTCAAGGACTGGTTCTATTAAATCCCAATATACTACATACCTCTTCAGTAATATCCAGAATGTCCCCGACTTTGAGTTCCAGTTCATCTTCATTCTGTGGAATGTAGTCAAAGAGAACTTTGCACTGCCTCTTTTTGGACTCTAAAATAAAACAATAAACTGCAATTAGCATGATTTTAATAAATGTAGAAAATGCAACAAAACTATAATCAAAATAACCCCAAGTATAAAATATCTTTTTATAATTTCAAAGCTCCACCCCCCACCCATCTTCTACCAAAATCTTCTGGTTCGCTCACAAAGCTGCAGTTCCCAAGCTCTATGCTCAGAATGAGAGCAGCAGTGGTCCGACAACCCCGCTCCGATATTACTGCTACCGAGGAACTATTATAATGTGATCGGGTCATGGAGCATAGGAATATAATTTTATGTGAGCATAGGTCATAAAAAGCTTTACTTTTTTTTTACCTATTTTAACTTTTTGAGATTTGGTTCATTTTATTTTCCTACTGCGTATACTAAGAAAAAAATAACCTGCTTGATTCTGTCAGCAACACACCCCCCGTAATAGAATGACAACTATTTTATTCTACAAGCGGTATTCTGATTCTAGGCTGCACCCCAATCTAGACTTCTAACACACATACCTATTTCCTCACTTCTGTGAAAAAATACACCCACCTGTGTAATAGACTATTTTTAACTCAATGCAGACCTCAGCCTCTGAAGGCACAAGTTTTTGTTGCATACATTTGCAAATACAGGTGAATCCACGCTTTCACATTAATGAGCGTTTAGTAAAGTGGTTCCAAGTTTTAATTTAACTGATCTCACACCTTGGAACATATCTAGCAATAAACAACTTGAGTGTCTAGGAGGCAGCCTCTTCCTAAAAGGTGCAGAAACCCAGATTTATAGATTTAGGTTTACGTTAATTCTAAAGATCTCTTCAACTCTAACTCTCTAGGATGTATAACACAATTTCCTGGCCAAATTTTAAAACTTCAGCAGGTTAGCTGAACCATTCAGCACATTACAAAGACCTTGGGCGTGAATAAAAAAAATAAAAGTGCAGATATCTAATGAATTTACAACTACGTAATTTCAAATTTGCTCAATTAGGAAATCAGAATCCTTTTATTTTAGTCCTGATCACAGTTGCCCATAGAGATTAAGTCAGGAAGAAAGAGAATGTGCTAAAGCAGCCAAATGCTCACTTCCTATGTGTTATTCCTATCAATCAGCATTTATTCTTCTATGAAGATCAAAAATGGCACTGGCATTGATGAATGTATTCATTATATTGGTCTCATTAAAAAAAATCCTTGCTGTGCCCTTATAAAAGGGAATATATGTTCCAGTTTTAAAAATTGTGGATCAGGCAAGGCATTATTGCAGAAAGGGACAGGTAAAGTCCCTACCACAATAAGCATTCTTTCCTGCCTAATCGCTTAATGCAACCGTCAAGCGCCTAGCTCATTGAAAGGATAATTAACTGGCAATCCTGGCTTTCCCTGCACTTGCCAGGCCAGAAAGAGCGTCATCCTGGCATAACCAATTAAGAAGTCTGAAGATCTAGGAAGAGAAAGAAGATGGCAGTGGTCTACAACGGAACAGGGACAGGCGAGTAAAGCAGAGTTTAGTTCCTCTTTAAGGCCTAGCACACACAAGCTGATTTTCATTTTGGATATCCAAATTAAACAAAAAAAAAAAAAAAAAA
>NC_092861.1:13204691-13246708 GCF_032062135.1 Pyxicephalus adspersus | reverse complement strand
GGGGGGGGGGGGGGGGATTTAGAAGTAAAATCAGTCAAGTGATTAAAGTGGCAGATTTTGAGGTGTCCCAAAAGACCTAGATTGGATGTGTTGCACAATATTGATCAAAGGTATGCGTGTTGTGTGACTTCCAAATTCTGATCACTTTCTATGGAAAAAAAAATG
The DNA here is from genome assembly GCF_032062135.1 of Pyxicephalus adspersus. Lineage (NCBI taxonomy): Eukaryota > Metazoa > Chordata > Amphibia > Anura > Pyxicephalidae > Pyxicephalus > Pyxicephalus adspersus. The sequence goes on along the minus strand of NC_092861.1, from coordinate 13,246,543 downwards.
TATATGTAGTGATTTGGGATGACTAACTGATCAGATCGGTAAGGCTACGTACACACTTGCAATGGTTCTCGTCCAATAATCGGCTCAGAGCCGATATCAGACGAGAATCTGACGTGTGTACAGCGCTCGTCGTCCATCGTCCAAATGACCGTCCTGGCGGATCCACAGACAATGGACGACAAAACCAAGAAGTGAAGGGGGAGAGCGTGCAGCAGGGTGCCGCTCCGTCGTTCTCCCCCTCACTTCTCCATAGAGCAGAACGGTGCTGTATGTACAGCTCGTGTTCATGCATTGTGCAGAAAAAGATCCTTTCCAACGACAATTATTGCACGTGTGTACCCAGCATTATGTATACAGCATACTGTATTAGTCCTTTACACAAAGTTCACTTGTATGTTCCTTAATTTTAGTTGGCATGGGTAAAACTCAATACGTTTCGTGCAAGGTCTAGAGCAGAATGTTGCTGTATGTACAGCACTCGTTCATGCATCGTGCAGTAGTTTGTCGTTGGAAAGGATCGCGAAAGATCCTTTCCAACGACAATTATTTCACGTGTACATGCCGCCTAAGACTGGCAAAAACAGGCAGCAGATATGCCCCTGCTTACTAGTGATTCACTACAACAGATTACAGCCATGAATGTCTATTTGCTACCATGTGTATCAATATAAAGGTTACTTCCTATGAGTCAGGTATTGATAGAGATCAAATACAAACATCTGTGTCACAAACTGGAATATTTACTTTGTGCTTACAATAAAAAATGTTCCAGGAAGCACAATGAGGTTATTCCCTGTATCAGACAGTAAAAAGAAATGTTTATAATTATACAGACAGTAACATACTTTTCTTAAAGGATTTGTTCTGAGGAGGCGGTCCAATCCCTGGAATGCCAATGACGCTCATCCGCTGCACCAGACTAGCCACATTGCCAGGCTTTTCCCTTTTCGGTACATTTTCTTCCTTTGGTTCGGTATCTTTTTTAATTTCCTGTGGGGCAGAGAAGAGGACAAGGAGGTGATGAAATAAAAGTTCAATACATCTACGGCAGGTTAGAAAAAGGAACTAGAAATGTTCTTCTCTTGCAGAACCAACGAAGGGGCTATAATCATTATTCTCTGCCAAGGGGGGTTCAATAAAAATAATTTTATAACGAATTAAAATAAAATTAATCAAAGTAAAAGGAATAGAAACCTTTAAAATCCATATAGTTTATTAGTCATCCCTATAATAAGGTCATAACATCTACAGGTTGGCTGCAGATTTCTCTAGTCAATGGGAAAAAAATGACAGAGGAGAAAACCTAAAGCAAGGATTATGAAATATCAGACATTGCTTCCTTCTACTAAAGACAACAAATTGCATCAGGTTTAGGGTGGAATAAATTACTAGGGCGAGGAAAGACTTTACAAGCTAATAACAGTAAAAAAAAAAAAAAAAAAAAGGCTGTGCCTATTTTTGAAAATATGGGGAAGAGGCAAATAAATTTGTCTATTTGCATGTAGACAGAACAATCCGAAATTTAATATAAATCATATAAATGGGCCCAAAGTCTTTGTTATCTATGCACATTCCACCACCTGAAATTTTGCAAGAAGTCCAAAGATTCCAATCTTCTCTAGCACAACGGAATGACAGAAATGCAGAACAGGTGAGCACATGCCAAGACAGATCCCATATATTCAAATCTACAAGGAAAACTATTCACAATCTTAAAGGACCACAAAGTCTAATAGTTCAATTAAGTGAAGAAGCTGCAAGGCCTGCAAATATAAGGTGCACTCCAGCCAAAACTAAAACTATGAAAGGAAAAGAAAACACAGTCTACCTGCTCGGCATGTTCGTTTTTCATTCACACCTTGCTATACAGCCCCTCACTGTCTTGTCAGAAGCCCTTCTTGTAGTGCAAGACGGCTATTCCCAAACACACCTACTGCAGGTGTCTTACTGTCAACACAAAGCCTGATAGAAGAAGAAAAGATCGAAAAAACAAAACAAAAAGCCACCAACTAGATTGAAACCTGCCTTTTTTTGTAAATGTGACTAGCAACACAGGAAGCAAAGAAAGGAAGAAAGAAGGTTTAGAAAAAAAAACCCTGCAATCGAATGCACTGTGGTGTGCTGTAATGACAAAAACACTGATTGCACATTTTTCAAGTGTTAAAGTTCCACTTTGTAAAACACATGATCAGGGAGGGGATTTTTGCAGAAAGGGACAGGCCATATTCCTATTTTGCGAAAACTGTTCTTACTGTCTGATTGGTGCCAAGCTGGCAAATTTTGCTGAGCATGTGCAGATTAGCAGTGGCTGCCAGGGAAAGTCACCAATCCAGCTTTTCCCCAGCACTTACTGGTGTCGAATGCCTGTATTGGAGTTCCATCACTCTGGCATGGCCAAACAAAGATCGTAAGGAGGAAGAATAGAGGAAAGACAGCGGCATCTTGCAATAGGACAGGGATAGGTGACTAGCGTGAGTTTAGTTCCACTTTAAGGGCCCTGTGCAGTAAAGAAAATGAGTTGCCAATCTAAAGAACTCAGACTTTTTCTTCCTGCAGCAGATATCCCATGATCATTGCCTCCGCATCTTATGCACCAAGTACAGTAGCAAGGAATCTTTTTAGCTGTGCTTTAAGGGCCCATGTACACAGAAACGTACAGAAATTAACACATTTACACCATTGAGTGGGGATTATATATATATATATATATATTCAGATTAAAGTTAACTTGTGGCCAGGCAATGGACATTCTACACAAGCAGTAAGTTCTACCTGACCTCTGCAGATGCAGGCACTGTGGAGAAATGCATCCACAAAGCTTACACAAGAATCCAATTCTTTGTCTTCCAGCTCAGCTGCCCTGCTACCCTTTCCTGAACTGCATTCTAGAACACTGCCAAATCAATGTTAGGAAGAGGAAATTGGGGAGAGAAAAAAAAGACAGATTCAGGCAGGGAGGCAGCCAGGCATTTGGAACAAAGGCAGTCAAAATGAGTGAATCCGCCTGGTACAGGTACATTGCAATGACTGTGGTTAGGATGAAGCCAATAAATGTTGGGCAGCTTGTATCCACGTATTGTAAGAAATTCTAGTGACATTTGGGATTCTCTAGGTCTCCCAGAATACTATGTGATTCACTTAGATCTTTACACACCTTTCAATTCGGTTATGATGCAACGGGCAGTGCTTAGGCACTAAACATGGACACCAGAGCTCTTGTAATGTGGTGTGGTTAACCTCTGTGGAGTTATAGTACAGGAGAATTTGATGAACAGCAGGCACTGCAAATGAATTGCTGTTTTTCCATCAGCTACCCAGGAAGGTGCTCAGTAACCTCCAGGCAGCAGCTAGCAAGAACTAGAAAAATCTAACAGGCACATTTTTAACAAAACAGAGGTATTACAATGTGTCTTTCCTCTGCCATCTAAATCACACAGTATTGAAGTAGGTGGTGACTGGATGGAGTCACTGCATAGTGGAGGAATCAATGCATCCAAAAATTACAGAAACATTGAACCCTGAAGAGCCTAACTGGGAGTGTAGCACTTCAGCAAAAGGAAAGTAAAATACACTAACAGAGAGGAGAGAATAAAAGCTTTCTATTTGAAGGATCAGACATATAAATCTTAGCTTACACCAACTAAACCCGAAAAATATCAGATCTGCTTGCTCAGACAGTTAGGAAGATATGTTTGGTGATATAAAAAGGATTTTGCTTCCTTTTGTCAGTCCACAGATGAATGGTGATCCAATTACTTGAGGAATAATGATAAAGAAGCAGCAGGAGAGGAAGACGCAGCAAAAATCTACAGAATGCATGAAGCAGGAAGGTTCTTGCACTACAGCTTCTTAGGTACAGCTTCCTCATCAGCAAGTTCAGCCAGCAGCACAACAACTTTACTGAATGTCACCACAAATCTTATGAGTTTAAGGCTGTGTACACACGATAGATTTTTATCGTGAAAGATTACCCCGCTGCCCTCTCCTCCCTTCACTTCCATTGCAGTCGCTTGTCGTTGTTGTTCATTGATCCGCCAGGATGGATCCATGAACGATGACGGACAGCCACTGTACAAGTCAGATTCTCTTCCAAGACGAGCCCTGAGGCTCGTCTCGGATGAAAATGATTTGACGCGTATATTGTAGCCTAAAAGCCAGAAGCCTTCGATGCTCTCACTTTTTTAAGCCTACAGCACATAAGTGCCTAGGAACACCAACAGGCAAGAAAAGTGCTGGAGGTACTGAAATGAAAGGTACTGATTGGGTACAATAAAAATTGCTAGGCTTTCCTAAGAGCAGAGCCACTAAAAGTAAGCCAGAGAGAATTTGGGATCTCTCAACCTTTAAGAAACACAGTGTTCTGTACAGTAATTTTTATCTGGGTGGGAAGAAGCTTTAGGCAGGTGCCTGCTCCTGTATTGTTTCCCAACTATTTAGTAACTACCCAAAAACAGCCGGATGGCTGCTGAAAAGTACCGGGCGGTGCGTCTAGCTAAAAAGGACTGGGGAGAAAACCGGAAACAGATAAAGAGAACTTTAGAAAGAGCTTATTATCCTGGCTAATTACCATTTGCACTGTTTTATAAACTACAATTATCCCAAGATAACTATGGCAGGATCACAAACAGTGGGCCATGTAGGGCAGACCTTGGCTAAATATACACAAAGCCATTGAGATCACTAGAGGCTGCAGACAATGCAGGGCAAGTCTCACCTCTTTAAAGTTCCACAGAATATGGTAACATTTTACAGCCTATAAAAGAATACCTGGTGTTACAAAGTGATCTGTCCTGTTCAACCAACACAATGGTAACAACAAAGCCACACAGACTATCCCAAGTTTTTAAAGGGGGTCCTATTACCCACAAGCAAAATACTTATAATACAATATCCTACCCAGCTGGCTGGGAAGAAGCTGCAGGAGGGTGATAGCCCCTGGATTGTGACCAACTATTCAGTAACCACCCAGAAACAGCTGGGTGCTTACTAAAAGTGTTGGGTAGTGCACCCAGCTAAAAAAGGGGCTAGGAAGAACATTTTACTACATATGCAAAGGCAACACAGGCAAATGTATACATATGTGTATAGTTTTCTTTACAGACCAATACTAAATACCCAAAGTACAGTCTACAGCAGGCACGGTGAGCTAATCACCCACTACATTCTTTATTTTTCTTTAGGAAGGTAATTATATGATGTTGCCACGTGTTAATATTAAGTAAGGAAAAGTTTTGCGGTTAAAAAAAAAAAAGGGGGCTGAAGGCCAAAAGAAATGTTTCCACCTTTGTGTCCATGAAAACTGAAAATTGAAACTTAAGCACGTAAGAAAAAAAAAGGTAATGATTTACTTAAAATGACAAAGTCTACGCACTGTAATTCACTTTGAAGCTGTTCAGGCACAACTCATCTACAAAGGGCCTTCAGTCTAATTCTACATTGATCTAAATTTATCAACAAAAACTGCATATTTACCTGTTTGTCTAGAGCAGTGTTTCTCAACCTTTTCAATGTGAGGGAACCCTTTAAAATAACTTTCAGGTATTCAGGGAAGAATTCCTCTAACATTGCTGGCCATTGGGAGGAATGACACCCTTGCAGATAGCCAAAAAGATTATTGGTATCTGCTAAACCAGGCATGGGCAAACTACGGCCCAATAAGGTTGTTTCTCCGGCCCTTTGGGTGGTCCGTGGCTCTGGACGGTACCACCCCAAGCAGGGTCAGGAGAAGGACCCCGTTGGCAGGGGCACACCGGCCAGAGCAGCGGAACATGTCTCCTGTTTGTATCCCGGCTCGTGGAGGTGGACGGCCACATTCAGTGGCGTCGTGATGGTATAACCCCGCCCACTCTTCCATTGGCCCGGCCTCTCTGTCAAATTTTTATCAGATTGTGGCCCCTGACTGAAAAAGTTTGCCCCCCCCCCCGTGCTACACTGACCTGAGGGGCACAAACTGCTTATTGCAGGAACCCCTAACAACCTCTGGAAGTTGAGAAACACTGGTCTAGAGTTTAGTATAAAAGTATATATGAAGTCAAAAACTTTTTTTTGGACTGGGATAGAAAGGAACTCTCCTATGTCATCAGATACAATGCAGGACCAATGGTGCAGGACCTGCACTGGCCAGGCAGACATTGAGTGACCATATACATAGCAGGACCGCTGCTAAAATAAGTATTCCCTAAGCATGCCCTATTCATTTACCCCTATAAGAAACAAATAGTGTTTGCAGATGGGAGACAACAAACTCAGTACTGAGAGGAGTCCAACTATAATTGATTCAAATATTTTTGTAATGTATTGGATATAGGTCAATGGGCTGGTAATTTTCCTTACAGTGGTTGTAATGCATTTTAGCATTATCTATGTTACAGCAGAGAAGAAATAAGACCAAGGCTTTCCAATGCAATCCAAGAGGAGGAAGACATTTTTTTTTTTTTACAGATAACCTAAGTGCCTCTCCCCCTTTTGTGTGTTACTTCCCTCACCTCCTAGATTGTAAGCTCTTCGGGGCAGGGTCCTCTCTTCCTCCTGTGTCACTGTCTGTATCAGTCTGTCATTTGCAACCCTTATTTATTGTACAGCGCTGCGTAATATGTTGGCACTATATAAATCTTGTTTAATAAATATAAAAAGTAAAACTCCAAACAAATATGTAGCATTTGCATTACTCCCTGATGAGGTAGGAAAATATATAAAACACACAAATGAGGTCATTACCTTGCCACACTCTGTTGAATACAAATGCATTATTGCTGCGTGTGCAGCTGTTGGAAAGATTTTGTTAACTTCTTGTCTCTTGGATGAAGAAAAAGTTCTACAGGAGCAGTAGTAAAAACCTCACAGATCTCCTTACTACTCCCTCCTCAAAAAATATTCTGGGTGTAATGTTGTAACAAGGACTGTTGTATATATTGACAATATACAGGCTATAGCAACTTTAAAACATGTAACAGAATTCACATATGTCCAGTAATGAACAGACAAAAAATGAACATAATAATATTTAGTGAATGAAAATAACTAAGGTAAGATTAATATTATTAATAATAATAATCAGGATTTATATAGCGCCAATATGTTACGCAGCATTGTACAATAAATAGGAGTTGCAAACGACAGACTGATACAGACAGTGACACAGGAAGAGGAGAACTTTGCCCCAAAAAGCTTACAATCTAGGAGAATCTCCATAGACTAGTAACAATCCCACATCAAAGCAGTTATTGCACATTACAAGCTCAGATACCCTGACAGTAAAAAGTAAACCAGGCAGCATTCATTACCATTAAACGACGTGCTGTTGACGGCTGGAACAACTTCCTATAATCTCATAAAACACATTAGCAGCCATTCAGGTCGGCTATTAATGTTTAAATATCCAAGAGAATGAAAGAAAAGCACACTCACCAGGTCCAAAGACATATTTGTGTGTGCACACACCCAACCGTGATTGCTGCCTATGGGAGTGGCCTGACATGACCAGACGGCACTTTCAGCTGCTCACCTGAACTAGCAGGTAAAAAGTAAAGAGCGAACTGACGGCGCACAAACATACATGTAATTATCTACTCTAAACCTCTATAATAAAAGTTTCTTTACAAGTCTTTAGGACCATTCTTGGACTGTGTTAATGACAATGATGATAGGGACATTAGATTGTGAGCCCACTGAGGAACAGCTAGTGACATGACTATGGACTTTGTAAAGTGTTGAGTAATATGTCAGCTTTATATAAATACTGTGTAATAATAATATTAGTAATTGTAAATTGGTAGGTCATCAGGAAAGCTTGGTTGGTGCCAAGACTGACAGACAAAACTGTGATGTTAATAGAAGAGCAGGTGGTGTACCATTATTTTTGGTTAGGAGTTGGTGGCACTTTTTACATTTTTCTCTGAATATAGATCTTTTTTGTCCCACAAGACCTTCCTCTTTTGTTGATGGATTATTTACTGTTTGGTCAAAGTCAACAGAGCAACCTAAAGCTGCATACACACTTCCAATATTTGTCGTTGGAAAGGATCTTTCACGATCCTTTCCAACGACAAGGGAGTGCACGATGCATGAACGGTGCTGTACATACAGCACCGTTCATGCTCTATGGAGAGGGGAGGGGGAGAGCGACGGAGCGGCACCCTGCTGCGCGCTCTCCCCCTCCCTTAGGATCGGCTGTCGTCCATCGTCTGTGGATCCGGCAGGTCGGTCGTCCGGACGATGGACGACACCGACTGTACACACGCCAGATTTTCGCCCGATAATTGGCCGATGCCGATTATCGGGCGATAAAAATCTGACGTGTGTACGTAGCTTTAGACAGCTTTTCTCGAGCGCTTTAGGAGATTGACGAGATAACTTTCAGGTCTTCAGGGAACCCCTATTATATTTACTAAATTTTGCTGACCAGTGGTAAAAATTACACCCTTACAGATGGCCACAAAGATAATTGGTATCAGTTAAACCAGACGTGTCCAACGTTTTGCAAAGAGGGCCAGATTTGGTGAAGTGAAAATGTGTGGGGGCCACACATTCAGCCCGACATTCTTTGAACTATTATTATTAAGGGTTAGTGTAGGCGTGGTCTGCACGGGTCCTGCACAGCACACGCCCACCACTGTGACATGAGGGATTCCCTGTGCACAGAGTCTGGTGTCAGTGCAGGCTCCATGCACGTTCTTGGAGTCATAGTGGGCGTGGTCCATGCAGGTCCCGCACAGCACACACCCACTATAATGACATAGGGGTTTCCCTGTGCACTGGGTGGACTCCCATCCTGCCAATTATGCCCCTTGAGTAGCAGCCCGATAATTGCCATGGCGGTTGATCAACTCTAATAAAATATAAAATTGCTTTTTTGTACGCTGTTATTTTATACTGTGGTCAACAGTGCTGGCGGGCCGCAGAATATTGATTTTACGACAGAGTGGAAATCTGAACACGGGCCGCAATTGGCCCCCAGGCCAATTTCCTTACAGTGAAAGTAAAAGTAAAATTTATAGAGAATAAGGGACCTCCTTCCTTCTGCTGGAGATCTCTCTGTTGGTGCTCACCTGCATTATATTTTCTTTCCCTGTCTAACCTGATTATGTTTGCTCATTTTACAATTATATGAAATAAACACCCAAACATTTATCTTATAAAGTTCTAGCTCAACTTTTCTTGACCTTTTAACCATGAAGGAACCCTTTTTGGATTAGCTTTCAGATCTTCTGGAGCCCCTGCTACAATTACTATATCCAAAGCTTGCAGTATATTAGCATGGTGGTCAGTGGGAAGAATTCCTCTTACATTGCTGGCCAGTGGGAAGAATGTCACCCTTTCAGATAGACACAAAGATCATTGGTGTCACTTAAACTAACTTGAAAGGAACAAATTTCGCATTGCTCAAGTACCCCAAGGGATCTACAGAAACACAATTCCAGCTAGTACTGTACATCAAGTATAGTTGCCTGGGTGGTATTTTTTAACCTAATGTAAGAAATATTAAACTAGACTTTTTTACTGCTTAAACCAATCATGCTCCTTAAAAAATCCTCCTTATCAAACTATTTTAAATACATGCATGTCTACTAAAATCATTTTTAGTCATGTTCATTTCTAAAAGGTTGAACAAATCAGGATCTATCAGCAAACTAGGGAATTGGTAGAAAAGTCACTTGAAAGTGCCACAGGCTTGGACTACTCTCCGATTTCCCTGTTCTGCTTCCTTGCACAAAAAAGCCAAAATATAGCAAAGCAAAGGAAGATGTTTGTTTTAGGAGAGATTTACTGCACGTTAGGACTAAATTCCTAGAAAGCAAAGGGGAGAAATGAGGCTTGAAACTAAACAAACTCATTATACTAAGAAATAGGTGAAAATGGTAACATGACCGCTTTATATACACTCAACTAACTGCACTAAAAGAATACTATGTTCATTATGAGCAATTCTAGTACAGTCACACATATCTCATATATCAAAGATCTGAAAAGGACAACACACTAGTTAGAGACCATTGACCAGCAATTCTCAGACAGGATTCCCTAGGGTTTCCCTGGGTAATTTGTGCCTCTCTTTACCACTGACACCAATGATCTATTTGGGTACAAGGGTGCATTGTTCCCACTGGCCAACATTATAGGAGTTAATAACCCCATTGCCAATCAGGAAATGTAACATGAATTGGGCATATCAAATATTGGAAAGTTATTTCAAGGTTGTTAAAAAGATGAAGAAAGGCTGCAATAGACCGTAACAGCTCAGAAATCCATGGATTATAATGCCAGGATTGGTACCACCTAGCTTCAAATCTTAAATTAAGCCAGGCTTACGTGGAACATAGCACAAGGACTTTGTGCATACTGTGCCTCCGAATTCTTGACAGCACAGATGACATAACTGATGGCCAAACCTGATTTTAGAAGGATGGGGTGGGAAGCTCTCCGCTGGGGCCAGTTGACATCTTCATCCGACCTACCTCAAGTTTCCCTCAATAGTTTATGAGATGTATTAGTGATTTTCCTTCTGTTTCTATGCACATAAACAAGAATGCTTATGTAATTCACATATAAGAATGTATGTAACATATATCCAACATATAAGCTGTACCAGACTGCACCAACAAGCTGGACTTTTGGTCTCTGGCCAGCTTATGGCTATTTTATTTGTTAGAAGCCCACGTTGGTGAGAGTTCAGGAAATTCACATTTTCAGGACAGAACGCCTAATCTTCTCCCCACCACCTGTACATATAAATAGATTTCCAAACTGTAGTTAGATCCAGGGTGTGCCTGTTTGTCAAGACAGGAATCATGTGTGGGTGAGCACAGGGCAGTCCGTGCAGAGTTGAGGGCTGGACAGGTAATAGCAGAGGAAGTAACATAAGGAGACTTATATGGTGAGAGAAAGAAACCTCCCTGCTGGAAAGACACAGGAATGTTAACAGCATTTCTTATCTGATTAACATATTTCAGAAATGTGGAGATCTTCTTAAACATAAACCTCACCAGACTCCACCTGGCATATTCAGATCAGGTAACCTACTGGCAGGTCTCCATCATAAAACACACAGCTACAACAGAATTCCGGTAGAGAAAAGCAGATAATGCATAGACACGTTCTGCTATTATTAAAACCAGGATTTATATAGCACCAACATATTAAGCAGTGCTGTACAATAAATAGGGGTTGCAAATGACAGACTGATACAGACAGTGACACAGGAGGAGGAGATGACCCTGCCCCAAAGAGCTCACAGTCTAGGACAGGGTGTCAAACTCTGGCCCATGGGCCAAATCCTTTTTTTTGGCCTCCAAAGAAATCCTAAATATGAATTGCAGCTGGCCCGCCGCTGCATTGAAATAGCGCCGCTACTACAATTCCCGGTATCACTTGCGTCTATAGAGCAGCGGCCTCTATGCGTGGCCCCGCATTGGACTGTACTATAGACCCAGAGAATTTTAGTAGCGGTGCTATTTCAGTTTAAAGTTTGGCCGGCGACTTTTGTCTAAATTTTTTATTTTGGCCCACTGTGTATTTGAGTTTGACACCCCTGGTCTAGGAGGTGGGGGGGGGGGGGGTATTCTCTATACAGCCCATTCCGAAGTATAAAATAATAAATCACGCAGGACATTCACATTCACTTCAAAGCCACTCAGGCTTCAGTAGGGGAGGTTTGATTTTCTTCCCACTGGCAATGATCACCAGCACGGGAAGTGAGGAGGAGGAGAGAATAAAAAATAATCTGATTTAACTTTTTCCCACCTCAAACAGATGTAAGTTTTGGCGGGTTTTCTCCAAAAAAATTGAAAAATTTCACTTTAAAATAGGTTTTATATTAGACCCCCAAACTCAAAGGTGACTGCACCTTTTGTGATAGTTTACTTTGAAAAGGAGCTAGACAATAAACCATAATTTACCCGTTTAGCTGCAGGCATTGTGGAACACTTTGTCCCTAAAAGGGTAGAAGCAGTTTTCAGCTCACCCGGTTTTCCCACTCGTCAAGGAGCCCCCGTTTTTCATTTATATTAAACATTAGAAGGCTGCCAAGGGGCAGAAGACCTTCAGTGAAAATGACAAGGATGACAGCATTTCTGCCGCAACTTTAAGGCTAAGTTTACTCAGACTGTTCCCTGGCATTTAACCTGAGCCTTTAAATGTCCATTCATTCCAATGGGCCAGTTCACACCAGAGCATTTTCAGGATTTGCTATATACAAAACACATCCTGTAGTGTTTGTAAAGAATTAAAATGGCCATAAACCCATTCCAAACACCTCATTACCATGGGCAGTTTGGAGGCGCTTTCCCCCATTCTAACTCTTTGCCACATATCTTGACTATAGACTTTGCAAAGCACTGCATAATATATCAGTGCTATAAAAAGTAAATACGTAAAATTAATTTCTAGGTTTAATACATTGTTTAAAGGCTTTAAAACACATACAAAAGCTGTATGGGAATTTATAAAACACTGAAAATGAAAGTCAGTGCAGCCTAAGGATGACATCCAGCTACAAAAGTAAGGTTAGTTTTACAGATTATGGTAAATGCTGGATGGTAATGGCCTGGTATGCAGGTTAAAGTTTAAAAAAAAAGTTAAACTTATGAGACATTTCAAAACTATCCTTGCAGTGGGTCTTCTTCAGCATTCCAATCCCTGTTTTTGTCTATGGTGTCTTATCTCTTGCTTCCTTGGCAGCTGCTGCTCTTCTCTTTCCTTCAATGTTCTGGCTTGTTAGCAGACTCCACATAAATCCACATAAAATAATCAGCATCTCCACATAAAATGCAGCACTCCCATTGTAAATGACGAAAACATGGCTTAAATGGGGACCTAAACTCAAAATTTTAACTTTACATAAAAGGGTAGAAAACCCTTCTATTTTTAAAAGGAAAAAAAAAAGTGCAATGCCTACCATTTCTGTCTTGATCCTTTCATTATTGTAAGAAAAAATTGCCAATCTCACGCATGCACAGTGAAATGAGCAATCTTTTTTCCCCGTGCACATCACCTGATCTCACGCCCGCGCATTGCGAAATTGGGAAGAAGAGAAGATGTTGGCGCTTCCTCTGTGCCTGTCTGAAAACAGATACCGGGAGCCAAATGAAGAAACCTCCTGGCAATTAGACAGATCTGGGGGATTAAAGGTAAGTGTGATTTTTTTTTATTTTGTGTTTAGTTCTGCTTTAAAGGAATGAGGCTTCGTTTGATTAGTTGCAAAGCAAAACTGTTTTCTAATAGTACCCTAGGTAAACAGAAGCATTTTACTCTTACCATACAGGGGAGCTCTACCAAAAGGATAGTTCTAAAAAGTTCCCAAAGTCCAACTTTGACAGAGAAAAAGGCAGCGTTGAACAGGTTATAGGGAATAATTGCATGGACGCCAATCTCTTGTGTTATGTGGGACAATGAAGTTGGCAGTAGTAACATTATGAAGAGGCTCTAGAACAGTATGACAATTTAAAGATATAGTAAAGAAATACAAAATGCATGAATATAATTTACTTCCAAAATCTAAGTGTGATGTTATCACATCACTGAAGTTGGAAGCATTTATTTAAATTGTAAAGAGCCAAATATATCTTGCTAATATACTTTAGAGAAAGTATTGTACAGGGAAAAAAAGAAAGAGAGAATTTGTGATTGTACCTTTTCTCTTCACATCTTCAAATAAAAATATTAAAACATAAAAGGAAGAGAGAAACACGTGGGTATCGTTTTCATAAGTGACTGACAATTACCGGTATGTTAGCCCTCAAGCTTAAAATGTCAACTTCAAGCACCAATCTTTTCCATAGATGTACAGTTCTTCCCAAACAGCTTAAACACATTTTTTCATAAAGTATTGAACAGAAAGTAATAAGGGAGGGGGAGGACATTACCTTCATGGAATCTGAGTGATCTTTATTGCTTTTCCAATTATGCAAGAAACGGACCTGAGTACTGGAGGATACCGGTTAACTCTCGGTAATTATATTAATATATTTTTCTTGTAGCATATCACAGGCGTGTTACTAATAAAATAGATCTGAACACATCTGGGCTACACATTTTGTTGCTGGTGGAAAGTGTGCCATTATGCAGTAATATTTATTTTTTATTGTTGGTTGGAAGTCATAAATTGCTCACTTTCACCCATCATGTTGCACACAGATGCCGGCGACAAGAAAGTAAGGAGAATAAATGTTTAAAGAGTGCTCTACTTTCCCTAAATCCCATAATGTTTTTTGCTTAGCTGATCATTTCAAGCCCATTTCTAGTTTTGCAGATTCGCTTCATGTGAATAAGCACACCTTAGGGTCAACAGTGTGTTCTCCCCGGCCCCTTTTAGCCAGACACACCACCGGGCACTTTTCAGTCTGGATGTTTTGGGTGGTTTTTGAAAAGTTATACAGGGCCTGCCAGCTGCCTACAGCCTCTTCCCACCCCAGAAAAAAAATTATGGGGAAAGTATTACAGGAAGATATGCCATTTAGAAGAATATACTCTCTGCACAGGACAGCATCAGAGCCAAGAAAAAATATTGTGAAAGTTGCATTTTTAACTTTTTTGGATTGCTGTGAAATAGATTTAAAAATTATTTTGTTTTTAATAAATCAAAAGAAGTATTCTTTTAAAAAGGGAAATTATTAACCCTGAAAGATCTTGCCATTCATATCTACCTGCTATTGCATTGACTTGGAAGGCTTGATTGTACCTTTCCAACACTATGAGGCACAAGGTGCTGCAATAAGTGGTTTCACCAGCAGGTGGCTGTGCAGATGAACTGTAGACTTGGTTCACATTAAAACAAGCCAGCAAACAAATTGGAAATGGGAATTCTATCTAGGTCTGAAATGTGGATCCAGCAAGAAATTGGTCATTGACATTGCACACTAAAACCACACTAATATTATGACCTGATAATGTCAGCAAACCAGAGCATTTAATGCTGAATAAATTTTAGCATTCCAGAAACTAAGACAAAGAATATTGTCAGATCACAGCTATCCCAGGAGCTTAAGCCAGGTTTACACAAACCCAGCCTAACATTAAAACCAAAAAACAAAATGTACTCAATAAAAAAAAGACATATTAAATCAGAGAAGACAATACTTCATCTTTAATAAATAATAATGGACTGATACATTACTGCGCTCTATTCTTTCCTATTCTCCTTTCCCATTCTCCTAGACCATCTACCATTTGAAAAAGAAAAACAATCCATGAGGCCCTCAACACCACATAAAGGATGTTAAATCTAAGTACCAATACAAAAGAACCTCAGTTATCCGGCACCCATGGGAAATGGCCGGTTCTGGATAACTTGTCCCCATTCACCTCTAGTGCTGAATGGTTGAGAAAAGGGAAACCCTGATGACGGCTCAAGTGTCATCAGGGTTTCCCTTTCCTCGGCCAATCACGGAGCAATGAGTGGAGCTCTGCTGATTGCTCTGCTTTCTTTACAGTCGGAGAACCCCGGTTTTTCCGGAACTCAGATCTTAGATAACTGAGTTCCGGATAACCAGGGTTCCACTGTAGTTACCTAAAAAAATAGTAGCATAGGGGATGTTTTGCATTTGTAAAATACCCGTTGATCCTGACAGTTAGTTTCTTCAATTTTGGCTAAAGACTGACAAGGCTAACCCTTAGCCTCTATTTGCATCATTTTGTATATCCAGCCTTGCGTGTGATTGTACTGGGGGAATACAGGCAGCCATGCTAACACATAACAAATGTGTACACACATACATTTTGCCACTGGAAACAGTCTTTCATGATTGTTTCCAGAGACTGATGAATGAACAAGCCATGTACTCACATCCCCCATTCTGTTCTATGGAGAGGAGAGGAAGAGCAAGCGGCGCCACACTGTGCTTTCCTCCCCTGGCTTGTATAGGGATTGTTCCTGGACCCAAATTGACAGATCCCAGGACGATGTCGGGCGATCGCTGTACACACGTCAGACTCTTGCCCATGACAAGAAGGACCAGTAATCTATAGTGATAATCATCTGCTAAATAATCATCTGCGTGTACAGAGATTAAACCAGCATCAACTTCAGTAAAAGTAACAATTTGCTGCTGGGTTATCTCTTCCCCTGGTGGATGATAAAGGAAAGACAGAAAGGTCATCTGCCTACTTGTAAAACAAAAAGATTAAAACAATGCACAGAGCTCCACAGACAGGACAACAGTTCACTGACCCAAATTTTCACATCAGGGGTCTAAAAGAGCCATAAGAGAGCACTTTCACAAACTAAGCTATGCAAGTTGTCTCCTGTAGCATAGGAAAAAAAACTAACATACCTTAACAAAGTTATCAGGAAAAGCTCCTCGTTTTCCGTTCAATTCTCCTTCCAGCCATCCCTCCTCGTCCAGTTTCTTCACGTTCTTGATGATGTCCCCCACTCGTATGGACAGCTCGTCATCATGTACCGCATCATAATCATATTCCACAATGTATTCAACTGCACGGAAATACAAAAATTAATATATAAGTAAAAGCAATCATTTAATATACAATTACAATTTCAATCATTTAATAAGAAATGACAAATTAAATGATGAAAAAAAATGTGATGTGCTAGAAATGTTTTCAGCCCAGAACATGAACAAGCAATATATGAAAACAGGTAAGTAAATCAGTTTTATTGCCACAAAGTGACAAACAAGAATTTACAAGACTTGGTCATATTTCTAGGGGAAAAGTGAATAGATGGGAGATAAAATACCAACCACTGAGATTTGCAATAAACCTATCACAAAATAAACACAGAAGCTGTTACTGACGATCTCCTGCTGACATTACCAGCAGTCAGGGCGTCAACATGATCCTCTGGTTTTTCCACATTCTAATGCTAGCCATATACTAAGTAATGGTGGAAAACACCAACACTGGCTAGAGGATGTTAGGAAACGCTGCTTGGGAATGTCAATGGAACACAGGACTGGCATCATGGACTAATATTTGATCGGTGTATTGATATCAAACGTTAAAAGATAGTCAAAGAGTTCTCCTTAAACCAGTGACCTGGAAGAAGAATTTCAAAAACATGCAATTAGGTTAACTGGCTTATTGGTAGGGACATTAGCCCTGTAGTGACCCCTTTGAGGGACAGCTAGTCACAGGACTATGTACTTTGTAAAGTGCCGAGTAATATGTCTGCGCTATATAAATACTGTATAATAATAATTGAAAAAATGCTAGTTCTTCACCCGGAATGACCTGAGCTCGACCATTTGTCTCAGACGGCAATCGTCTTGATGTGCACATAACTTCAGGAAGTACTGGAGCCAGAGGTTTTCAGGAACTGCATTTTTTCTTATAGAGATCAGCAAAAGTGGTTTTATCAAAATAATCAAAATAAAATGAGTGAGTTTGTGAGTTTGAATGTCCGCAAGTCAAATAGCCCCTTCTTCAAATCAGGGCAACTAATGGACATTAAAAGTGAACGGCAAAAAGGTAGAGAATGGCTGCTCAGGAACAGCAATGCCTTTCCTATTTCCATTCCTTTAGTCACAACATAAAAAGCAGCAAGGAATTATGGGGCCATTAAACCAAATGGAAAGCTATGCTAGGTCAATGATGCCAATCTGGGACCTAGTTTTAGATTCAAGAAGGGATGAGGGGAAAAGGGGAATAAACTCAAATTTGTGACCTCAGCAAAAATGGATCGGTACAACCAAAGTGGATCTCAGGTTTGGAAGGGGAACTCCTTACACTAAACACTCATCTCTTCTTGACTTTGGGAGGAAGAATTCGGAAGGTGCCAAGTATTTGCAGGAATAGGACTCGCTTGCTGGGGAAACTATGCTGTGGTGTTCACAAAAAAAAGGTAATTCTTCAATGTCTATATATTGAAAGACCAAATTAAAGACCTCTGAGACTCCTCCAGGGACAAATGATAACAATAAGCTCTAAAGTTAGGATACCCAGTGTTCTCCCCAACCCTTTTTTGCTGGTCGCAGTTTTTTTGGTGGTTTGGACTCAAAGTAACCACCGCCTGGCCACAGCATTATCCCACCCAGCTTAAAACAATTTCTGGGGAAAATACAGATTCCTACTATAGCCATTATGGAAAGAGAACCTTTCCTTTAAAGCCCATTAGCTCATTTTAAAGTTCTTTAACCCCCCATCACCCACATTTATTGTTCCTCTCAAAGATGCCACCAGCTCAGAAGATATGCAATTAAAATAAAAGCCTTGTTGCAGATATGAAAACATCCACAAAGAAAACCACTAGATGTTTTGGAAATGTCTGTCATATTGTTCTGTTTCCAATCACATGATTTGTATGGTCATCATAATGATTGCATGGCATTTTAAAACAATACGGTGATAGCCAGTTTGACCCATCATTGTGCCTCATACAGAAAGGCATTAATAAGAAGCGCTCATTTTTTTTTCATTATCTATGGGATGCAATACACAAAAGGGTCCAAATCCATACAGCAAAAGTTTTAGAAGTTTTGGAGGAAAATGGTTATTTTCAACCAGGGCTCCATGAAACTCCAGGGTTTCTGTGACTGACCACTTTATTTTATGACGGCTGAATAGTCCTGGAGCAAACACCACTTGGTAGCCACCTGCATGAGATTGATGTTTGCAGTGGTCTGGAAGGTTGGTATTATAGCCACCACTGTAGGCGAATATTCTTTCCACTGACCACCAATTTTTCTCTATTGGCCCCCAAAAAATATGTTTGACAGGGTTGCCGGAGACAAGAAAATGAATTCAAGGGTTCCTCAGGGATAAAAAGGTTGATAAAGTTTAGTTTAGTAGTAAGTGAAAGTAGAACTGAACTGGTTTGCATGTGTCAGCAAAACTATTAAAACAAGAAGTCAACGCTTGCCAATGCAAAGCTGAACACAAGTGACCGTAAACAATGTCATCACTGATTCAATCTGGATAGATATCAAAACCAATGATTTTACCCCAAAACAAAGCATTACTGCACAGTGCACAATGCAACTCCGTATAGGAATATATCTTCTGTATATATAGTGGTTTTGTTTTCTATCTAGCTAGCCTCCTTTAATTTTTTTGGAATGGCTTCCTAGAAAAAAATTTAAAAATGCCTTCCATTCACAGGCCTCAACAGCTAAAGACAACATTGACCAAAAAAAAATTGTAGAGACTAATTGCATACACACTTACAATAATTGTCGTTGGAACGGATCCTTTGCAATCCGTTCCAACGATAAAAGACTCCACAATGCATAAATGAGCGAGGAGGGGAAGAACGAGCGAGGAGGGGAAGAACAAGCGAGGAGGGGAAGAACGAGCGAGGAGGGGAAGAACGAGCGAGGAAAAACGAGCGAGGAGGGGAAGAACGAGCGAGGAGGGGAAGAACGAGCGAGGAGGGGAAGAACGAGCGAGGAGGGGAAGAACGAGCGAGGAGGGGGAAGAACGAGCGAGGAGGGGAACGAGCTAAAAGAGGCTGGGTAGAACACTGGGTGAGCCATCTGCTGTGCTCTTCTACCTTGATCTGTATTAAAGTAATTCACCATCAATCATCTATGGGTTCATCAGAAAGGATCCATAAGGGCATTGGGCAACCTCTGTACACGTCAGATTCTTGCTCAAGACGACCCCAACCATTTACAGTGGGCGAGAATCATCCGATGTGTACAAAGCCAAAGCCCATCAGGCTGCTTCTCCAGTGGTGTCTGTATATAACATTTAATGCCCTGGGAATCCTTTGTTATGTAACCAAGGTATAACATTAGGATAATATATAGCTACATTTACATAATATATAGTAACAGATTACATAAAAGTGTGCTTTAAATTTTTTTGCCATTTGCAGAAAAAATCTCAGCAGAATAATGAGAACTAACTGGGAAGTCTGAGAATTTTGGTAGATGAATTGCATGCACCCAGTATGTACAGACACTCGGCAAGTTTCACTTCCATCATGCCATTTATAGATTTCAACAACAGAAAGTCACAATTTAAAAAAAAAATACAAACGTTACATGGAAGTAGATCCAAAAACCCAATCACTATAATCTGATAGAATCATTTAAACATGCAAATGTTATCAATGTATTAAATGTGCAGATTTTAATAAAAATAAAACTCAGTGATCACATGATCACCGCGTTTTATTTTTATTAAAATCATGTCATGTAATGCCTGGCTCTGATCCTTCCTGTTATGTGATGACAACTTTCTCCTAAATTGTTCTCTTGTGTTGTCAGTAATTTACAATTAGCCATCTAAATTGACAAATTGATATCCCAGAAGATTAATTGACGATGTTCTACTGTGGTAAGTTCTCCCTTTTATTTCCTTTATTTTACTTCCTGAGCAGTATAAACTAAATACAACATTATATTAGGTATCCCCAAAGCTTTTTACTTATAGTTGCGCTATATGAACGTTGTTTATTGGGTCCCATAACCCGAGTCATGACAACTTTGCACTGTGAAACAGGAATTAACATGATGCTCACTATGTAAAGTTGTAGCAGGGCATAGAAAGACATGCCAGTTTAAGTACCTCCTAGTAGTATCTTCTCCTCATACATCATTTTAGGTCTGCTATAACATGAAGCATGGGCCAAACATTTTTTATAGAAAATCCACCAATGGATAAGTGTTTACTTCCCTAGGAAGTTTCAGAGCCTTTAACAGACCAGAAAACAGGTATAGAACAGGCAATGAAAGCCGTTACACATCTGAGAGGCAGAAGCTAAATACTAGCAGAATTTCTAGGTTGTGTTTTTTTTGTTTGTTTTTTTAGTATTGCTTTTTGCTAAACATGTAACTTTTAATTTTGGCACAGTTGCACATTCAATGTCCTGCCCTGACTACAGCCACTGCCGTTATGTCTTGTACTTCCCGTCAACCCATTCAGCAATATATCGCCCACAAAGCTGTAGGGCAAGTTGACAAAATGTTTTTAGCCAGACCCACATATACTCTCCGTTCCCTCCTTTGGAAAGCTTAGTGCATTGTCAAGTTCTCCATAAAATTGGGTAGAGCGTAAGATTCAGGGCAGCTGGGGACAGTAAATTCTTACTAAAGATGGCACACCAAAGCTGCATGCAGATATAAAATTTCTGTCAATAAATTTTCGCGATTGCTCCCATATACACGTCCAACGGTTCTCACCCGATAATCCTCTCAGGGCCAATATCGGGCAAGAATCTGGCGTGTGTACAGTGCCAGTAGTCCATCGTATGAACGACCGTCCTGGCGGATCCACGGACGATGGACGACTAATGATCCTAATGCAAGGGAATGGGAAGAGGGCGCAATGGAGTGCCGATTTGTCGTTTTCCCCCTCCCCTCTGCATGGAGCAGAAAGGTGCAGTATGTACAGCACTCGTTCATGTCTCGTGCAGTGCTAGTCGTTGGAAAGGATCGTGACTGCATGTATATTTGCAGCTTAAGTTCCCCAACCCTGCCCGTACTTTGGATGTGGTCTTCTCTTGGTCTGACTTCCATCAAATCTTACAGCAATATAACATAGGCTACGTACACACGTCAGGTGATTTTCTTCGGATTATCATTTCAGGGTTAGTATCGACCAGCATCTGACGTGTGCAGAGCGGCCGCCCGACGTCGTTAGATTCGTCCTGGCAGATCCACATCTAGCAAGTGAAGGAGAGAGCGCAGCGGGGTGCCGCTCCTTCAGTCTCCCCCCTTCATAGAGCAGAACGATGCTGTATGTACAGCACTTGTTCATGCATCGTTTGGTCTTTGTCATTGGAAAGGATCATGAAAGATCCTTTCCAATGACAATTCTCACGTGTATGTAGCCCTAGTTATCCTAGTAGGGTTTACTTTTGTTTGTTGTTACTGCTGGCTAGTACACTTCTGCAGCCTTTTACACCCCTTTCTTATCATTGCTCCCATTTTCTAAACAAAACAAATCTAACTTTTCAGGTTATTTTAACAAAAGATTAGTAACACATAATCTGGCCTAAAAAAGGCCATGAAAAATGCAATATCCCTAAAAAGCATGTGTCATAAAACCCAGCTAGGAAAGTACTGAGAACACACAGCATGCTCCACGTCAGCAGTCACCCAGATTACATCTGGAGTTCAGAGGGAAAGCATATATGTTTTACCAGAGAGACATCGAATGGACTTTTTTAACCTCGTCATTACATATTACATCCAAGAATATTTGCAGGTTTAATGTTGTTCTGGTATAGATGAAATATTTCTTTCCAATGGATATCTAAAACCAAAACACGTTTATATTGAATAGAGTGTGTAATGGTTAAAATCTATGTTTGGTCTATTTTTGTTCCCACTGGATAGATTTCCCTTCACTTACTCTCATTCACAAGAGGAAGTAGGAGAAAATCTCTAATATAAATAAAATACCCTCTTAAGCGGACCTAAACTCAATATTTTTACTTTACATAAATGGTAGACAACCCATTCATATAAAGTAAAAATCATGCATGCGCAGAAGGGGCATTTTCCTTCACTAAGGGGAAAGAGATGCCGATCTCACGAATGTGCAGTGAATTCGGCTCTCATTTTTTCCCCTTTCCAGCAGACTACGTCCCTCGATCTCGCACCTGCGCATTGCGAGAACCGGTGGCATAGCAAGATGTAGTAGATAGCAACAACTGAACATGGTTGCCTCCGGAACTTCCTAGAACAAAGAAGAGTTTCAGGGCGGCAACCGAGGAAAGCTCCAGCGCCATCGAGGGATCTGCAGAATTAAAAAGGTATGATTTTTTTTATTTTTCAGTTTAGTTCAACTTTCAGACAGTTATCACTGGAAGAAGTCTCTCCATCAGAAGATTCGTAAATTTTTGGAGGCAATTCAAAATTTTAGACTGTCCCGACTTTCTGTAACGGTAGAAAATGGCACCAAGAGAATACTAGTAAACCATATCACCGACACAGACAAACAATAACCAGAGGTTTCAAACCCTCACTGATCTATCCAAAAAAAATAAAGTTTGACCTTTTGATACACTTTAGTTATTATTAAAAAGGATTTATTAAGTGCCAACATAATGCGCGGAGCTAAACATTAAATAGGGGTTGCAAATGACAGATACAAACAATAACATAGGAAGAGAGGACCCTGCCCATAAGGAGCTTATAATCTAAGAGGTGGGGAAGTAGCACACAATGGGTGTGTATGTTTGGGGGGAGGGGTTTAAACTTGTTATTGCCCCGCCCCCCCCCCCCCCCCCCCCCAAAAAAAAAAAAAAAAAAAACACTTGATCATAAGTACATAACTACATCATGTCTGCCACTGTCATACCACTGCTTCTCTGCCCTTATTTGCTGGCAATTCCAAGCTGTA
Source organism: Pyxicephalus adspersus (assembly GCF_032062135.1). Lineage (NCBI taxonomy): Eukaryota > Metazoa > Chordata > Amphibia > Anura > Pyxicephalidae > Pyxicephalus > Pyxicephalus adspersus. The sequence continues at coordinate 13,223,299 of NC_092861.1, read as the reverse complement.
AAAATGCCAGCTGGGAGTTATGTAAAGTCATAAAAAACAAACCTTTAATGAGCATATACACACACATAAACTGGATTATCAAGTTCAGGGAAAAATCAGACAGTATGCCCACGAAGACGAGACAAAAGCAACTTATGAAGAGATAATTACCAATTTAAATGTGACTTAAAAAAAAAAAAACTTCAAATCACTCCCAAAATGCATGTCACTGTGTTGAGATACTGGGACATACTGACAGAAATTTTCAAAATGTCCTAATTGTGTCAAACTTTACCTATCCCTCACATACATACTTACTGGCCTATCATAACAGGCTTGCCCTCTGGTCAATAGTAATGTGTGGAAGGTAGCAGTAATGTTTACCGTTACCAGGAAGTGAAAAAATTTGCTCTTTATAATGGCCTGGCATTCAGACACACCGATGGAGACTGGAAAGTACCTACAGGTACATGGAGGTACCACAAGTTCCCCAAAATGTTTTAATCAACAGTATTTTTGCATAGCAGATTTGTTTTATATACCTTAAGTGATGTACATTTGCTACAGATTATCCATGCTATTTATATAACTGGCAAAATAAATAAGCCTTGCAGAATTTTAATTCCCCCATTTCTAAAACTCCATCTTTAGTTATAACCTATACCACCTGGCCAACAATGAAAGTTCCCCAAGCCTGTGGGTATAGTGTTATAATCTGGAGTGGCTTCCGTAGGTCAGGTTCAGCAGTGTCACAGGCTTATAAATGAACTCCGCTAAATACCTAATTTACTGAATGACCAGGTTTATCCAACAATAGATATTTTTTCCATGAGGGCATATTCCCAGATGACAATGCAAGGATGGCTCAAAATATGAAAGAATGGTTTCGGCTACCAAAGTTCAGACTCCATTTGGAATCAGTGGGATGTGATTGGTGAATAAAGAAATTTGACTGCTGTATAAAGTCTGCATTTTATGCAGCGAACTAACTCATCCGTCACCAATACATGATGTTGGTGAAAAATAATGAAATTCTGGATGAAAAAAATGTTGTGAAAGTACATTAACTTATCTGTAACCAAAGCTAAAGGTGACGCTACAAAAATGTTAAAGTGCGTGACTTATTGGATAGGCAGTGTATATATGTGCAGGAGGGTTGAGCATATTTACTGATTCTATGGCAAGGTTATGCAAACTTTAAAGGTCCTAAAAATTTTATCTCAACAGCATTAAGCAGCAATGGTGGGGCATGTGCAGGTCAAATACAGTGCACCATCCAGCGGTTTGTCTGGTTAGTCCACAAATCTCTGTAGTTAAAACACAAACAATAGAACACATACAAAGAGACACTGTCACTTTGCTCAGTGTGTGTGTGTGTGTGGGGGGGGGGGGGATTATCAGGGTTCCACAGCTCATTTTAGCTGGGCGTACCACCCAGCACTTGCCTACAGCTTCATCAGACCCAGCTTTAAAAGAATACTGAATGTGTATCACAATAGTTGAGTGTCTATTTTAGATTTTTCATCACTACTACTTCTGTCAAGGACCTAGTAAAGAAATAAAAACTCAACAAGGGTTTCAGTTTTTCCCAAATCTATCCAAAAAAAAAAAAACAAAGAAAAAAAGAAAAAGAGCTGGCTCATGTGGCCAAATGACATTGCAAAAAGGCAATGTTTCAACATATGGCTAAGTGGAATCTGGTCTGAAGTACCAAACGCTGTAATAGTGGTGTTGGGCACTAAGCAATAAGCAAAAAACTCCTTTAGGGGTCTTTACTGCCATTTAAATGGCGCACAGTGTTCATCAAATTTATTTATTTAAACCGGGTGGGAAGAAATTATAGGCAGGTGGCAGCCAATGTATTGTGACTAAACTCCTGGGTAACCACCCAAAAACAGCCGAGTGATTAAAGAAAAGTGCCGAGTGGTGCACGCAGTTAAGAGGCTCTGGGTAGAACACTGGCTCATGTACACAATCACACGATTTCGTGTAGAACCAGAGGCGACTTTCAGTGGGGTTACCTTGTTTCATGAAAACAATGTGCTTTAAGGGCATAAGGCAAGGCAGTTTTAGGTTTGCTTTGAATTGCACAGAATCCAATGAATATATAGCCGTAAAAAATATAGTTTTGTTTTTTAAGAATTAAGCGTTAGTAGAGCACAGAATAGGAAAGGTGAACTGTTGTAAGAAAATTGAGGATGCGTGCAAAGTGACTTCAGGAACATATTCTATAAAAAGGAAAACACACACACACCTGTATTACCCCACTTCTCTGTGTGACTGGCATTTACAGGCACTGAAGCCTAAGGTCCAGAGCCAACAAAGCTATCTGCTTATCTTTAGTGGCCTTTGTGCTCACCAAACAGGTATTTGGTCAGTAAAAACCCTTCCTTATTCACATGACCTAGGTAAACACAATTACCTCACCCCTTTCCAAAGTCTAAAGCCAGCCCACACACATTGATGTTTCTTTTTCCAGCTGTGACAAACATCTAATACGAAACCGGCACAAAAGGGATCACTGAAACTGCAGCCTTCAACTAAAATTCAAGTGTTTTTCCACCCTATGAGAGAATTCCCCATCTACTGGAATATAGATAGGGGAACAGCTATAGTTCATTTGTTTTAGCATGTTCCATGCCTGTAATTATTACGTATGTGTATATCGGGTACACCATTATTTCCCTTACTGCACACTTGTTCCAGGAAGTCTGTCGCTAATATAGAAGTTGGGATGACTGCAGAAAACAAGGAGCAGGTATGAGGTCGGTCTGGAATCAGTGACTCCTAATTATAGACCACCCAATTACTTATTTCCCATGTGTAGGAGAGCAAAGCCAAGTATTATCCCCAGGCTTTTTTAGCTGGGTGCACCACCCTGCACTTTTCAATAACCACCCGCCTGTTTTTGGGTGGTTACTAAAAAGTTAGTAACCCCCCCCCCACAATATATAGGGGGTTGGCCACCCACCAACAGCTGCTTCCCACCCAGCTTAAAAAAAAAAAAAATACTGAAAGCCCATTCATACAGAATTACTTCAAATGTTGGGGCAGTACCAAATATCTAACTTTGCGTCCCTTAAACCCTTGGGAGCATATCAGACATACACCACACAACCAAGGTCTAAATGTACGGTATGTCAGGTCTCTGACCTCTGGTAAATAACAACTGATCTCCAGTAAGAAGGAGAAAGAATAGAAAGACATTTGGAGCGTGGTAATGGTTTAGAAGTGTTACTTCATACCAACAAGTGCATAAGCAATCTAGCAAATGGTTTCAATTGCATTGACCCTCAAAATATATTATTTTTATTATTACACAGTATTTATATAGCGCTGACATATTACGTAGCGCTGTATAGTTATGGACTATAAACTGTCCCTCAAAGCTGCTTACAATCTAATGTCTCTACATCTGCCATGTCTTTAATATGGTCTAAGGTTCATTTTGAGAAGTCAATAAACCTAACCATGTTTTTTTGGAATGTGGGAGGAAACCGAAGTGTCCTGACTGAGATTCAAACCTGGGACCTAGCACTCCAAAGGCCAGAGTGTTAACCACTGAGCCACCGTTCTGCCATTTATATGATGGTAAATTTGTTTCTGCATATCGATATGGATTGAAATCTGACAATATCACAGCATTATTAACTAATATCTTATAAACCTCTAAATATTAGACGGCAGGGCAGGAATAGCACTCACAACATCATTCTTTTCTTTTCCCCTTTTTCTTCTGAGCTCTATATACCTCCACAAGGTCTCAAACGCTTCAAACTACTTTATATAATCTTCATAATCTTAAGTAACAAAAAACATTACTAGAGGGATTCCTATATAGCAAATACTAATTTCTTTCACCACTGAATCTTCAGAATACATAACACCCATTCAGTATTCTCTATATCTTTGCCACCAATAAAACCGACATAACATCATATTTATCTTTTAAATCTATAGGCAATGCATTTGGTGTTTATAGCATGCAAATGGAACAACGATATACTATTTGCATGCTATAAAAGCGCACAGGTGCCCTGCAATAATCGGAAGGAGCACAGGGTCTTCGATAGCTCCTTCATCCCCCAAGAAATATAGAACTCTTTATTCCTGCGTTATCCAGGGTCAGGATCTAAATCCAGCATAGAAATGTCAATTCTGGTTCCTGTGAAGTTTTGAGTGCTCACAAATCGGTCTCCTGTAGTTGATTACTTTATGATTTGACATAACATTGATATGTTACACAGTAAAGTATGATCAATGGGTAAATGAAATGCTCGATCCCCTGAAATTGTTGATATAATGAATATCTAAATGATATACGGAAATGAGAAAAAAAAAAAATTACCGGTTGGAACAAAACTGCATCATGCCTTGTTATGGTTTTTCCATCCTATGAAACTGTTTCTCAACCAAGGATATGTGAAGTTCCAGGGTTCCGCCAGAGGTTGCGGGGGGTTCCCTTGAGCAATTTATGCCTCTCAGGTTAGTTTAAGTGAAACCAATGATCTTTTTGGCTCTATAAGGGTGACATTCTTCCCACTGGTCAGCTATGTAAGAATACTTCCCACTCACCACACTATTATACTGTGTGCTGTGGATATATTAATTAGAGCAGGGGTTCCCTGAAGACCTAAAAGGTAACTTAATGGTTCTCCTACATGAAAGAAGTGGAGAATGTCCGCTCTGGAAAGAAGTGGAGGATGTCCGCTCTGGAACAAACGAGTAAAGTTTTTTAAACATGCATGTTCCCTATTTAGCAGCTTCTTGCAGGCCCTCTCCTAGATTGTAAACTCGTCAGTGCAGGGTCCTCTCCTCCTGTGTCACTGTCTGTATCTGTGTGTCATCTGCAATCCCTATTTATTGTACAGCGCTGCATAATATGTTGGCGCTATATAAATCCTGCTCATTAATATGAAACAGGGTTGGAGTGTGGGAGGAAATAGCAGCCAATTAATTTCTACTGACAAGAAACATGCAGATCGAAGGAAAACGCAGCATGACAAGAGGTAAGCTGATCGCTGTGTTGCTTCTCCTTTCAATGTCCAGTCACAGGCTGGAAGGACGTGGACTCAGATAAAATAGGTTTAATGATACTGGTTGTCAGACGTAATTCATTAAAAACAGAGTTTATACTGTATATGTTAAGAAATATGTAATGCTTGTTTTTTTCTCTTTGTTTCTGCAGGTGTCTGTGGGTGGATGGGAATAAATAGCAGCCAGGACACATGACAATACGTCAGTCGTTGGTACGTATACTGAACACCTGCTGATGATGTTGATATCTGTTCCTTTGCTACAGCTGCACACAGGAGGTCCCTGAAAATTTAGAGTTTAAATGTAATTTTTTGTCCTTTCATACAAAAAAAAAAAAAAAAAAATACAATGTTTGCTTCGGCAGATCTTATTCTAAAACTTATTTTGTTTTGACTAGACTACAGAATGGTTGAAACCAGTTTTCTTGTGACATTTCCGTGCGATTCCTGTCCTGGAGAAACAATAGGAATTCAGAGGAAATGTCAGAGTGAGGGAAATCCTTCATTAGACAGTTATTACCAAACAAGTTTATTGGAAGACTTTCCTTCTATTGGTCTTGTGACCATAACTGGAAATTTCTGAATTTTCCATCAACTTCTGTCCTGGAGCCAATGTACGCCATGACACTTTTACAATTTATTAAAGGTTAACCTTAAATTTAGTCTTTTAATATTTCTTCACTCAAATTATTATTATTAATTATATTATTAAACAGGATTTATATAGCGCCAACATATTACACAGCGCTGTACAATAAATAGGGGTTTAAATGACAAACAGTGACACAGAAGGCGAAGAGGACCCTGCCCTGAAGAGCTTACAATCTAGGAGATGCCCCATAATACCCAATATGTATTCTGCAATAAGAATTCCTGTACATATATCTTGGTTGCGCATATAATTTATTATGCAGTCGCTGGGTGTGGACTGGGGGACAAGTTATCAATTCTACAAAAAACCCACAAGGCTGCTGATGGCTCTTAAGTTTAAAGCTGGTGATAGTAGCTGTAAGCTTCAATGTCATAATGTATAAACCCTGTTGACGGACAAATTAAATTTTTTTTTCTCATACGTGATCTTAAATGACTTCCCACATGCAGGTCTTGTAAATACCAGTCTACGATCCCTGCAGTGACAAGCTATGTGGCCCATGGGTTAAACTTACATTCTTCTGTGGAAACTTTCCATGTTGATCTTAAAGACTTCTGTGCATAAAGATAAAATTCACATTAAAGTCGAACTTAAACCCTACTTAACATGGGCGACTCAGGCAGGTCATTATAGCACAAAGGGAAAGGCAATAACTGTTGGTACCTGTCTCGGTGTTCTCGCCAGTACCTTATAGCTAGGCGCACCACCCAGCACTTTTTAGTACCTTTCTGGCTGTTTTAGGGTGGATACTGAAAAGTTGGGTCACAACCCACCTATAGCTTCTTTCCAGCCATCTTACAAATTTATAGGGAGTATATTGTGCCTGATCATTGTCAAGCTGGTAAAATTGTGCTGTGTTGCACATGTAGCCCAGCAATCCCAGCATCCCTTGTATGTGCTTGGAATGAATGAACTTACAACTCAACCAATCATGATAAACAAAGGTCATCTTCAGGAAAAAAACATGAAGATGATGGCTCCTTACAATGGACGGGGAGTAATCACCAATTTAGTTCCACTTTCATTACTTTGGAAAATACCAGACAGTTTCTCTATAAGAAAGAATAGTATTTTCTCAGCATGCATACAGAAGTTTTTAGGTAGGGGTGTTTGCAGAGAAGTTTTAAAGAGTACCTAAACTCAGAATTGAACAAAAGTGAAAAAAAAAAAAAAAAAAAAAAAAAAAAAAGGGTGCAGCACCCCCTAATTCTGATTGGGAGGGCAAAGCCTCCCATGATACCTACATGACGCATCTTGGTAGGTCTTGGGTGCTCCTTCTTTGCATGCCCGAGCAACTCAGGCATGGGCAGAAGGAGCCCTTTGTTGAAAAGGGGAAAAAAAGCATGCACAGTGAGATCCTCAAGTTTTTTTCCAGAACTATGTCACACGATCTAACGTCTGGGACGGGTCAGGTAGTAAGAAGAACCCGGAAAAAGAGAAGATGGCAGCACTTGGAGCGCCAGCTCAAAGATGGATACCCGGACGACGCGGGGCCCGAAGATAGAGACCTCCGGACCGATCAACTGCACCGCAGGATTGAAGGTAGGTGTATATTTTTGTTATGACCGTTTTTGAGTTTAGTTCCTCTTTAAGGAAGGGCAAATGAGGGACAGAATTTGGAATGGTCTTAGATTTGATAGAATCATAGATGAGCATAAGTTCCTGAAATTTTTCTACCTATCTAATCGAACTTATTGATTCAAGCACAGCTCCATGTACAAATAAGCCACCCCCCCCCACTATTTACCAGTGGGATGCAGAAAGCCTCTCCAGCTGCCAGGCAACTAGCATTGTGAAAAAGGTTAGCATATGTATGCTTTCAGTAACCTATAATCAGAGAAGAAAATGGATGCTTTGGCCAACTTCCTTTTGAAACTGCAGACTTTTATGCTGTCCTACTGCAGTGTGCAATCCAGATTTTTGTTCTAAACTTGGTGGGAAGAAATTGTAGGTGGGTGGCAGTCCCTGTATTATGACCCCACTCTTTAGTAAACACCCAAACACAGTCGGGTGGTTGGTGCAAAGTGCCAGGTGTTTGATTTGGGGGGATCCATAGGGTCTTTCTCATGATAGGTCTGTGAAGAAAGCAGGCATGGAAAAAAAATTTAAATCCGTAACAGGAGCTTTCAGTGGTCTGACAACTTTGATAGCACAGCAACCACTGGTTACAAAATTTGCTATAGGGTTTGCAGACGTATTGTGGTGAGGTCCGTAAGGTATTTATTCACCTAACCTGAATGCTTTAGGTAAACACACCCATAATGCAATGTGCAAGAAAACACTATGTTAGTAGGAACACATTCCATTGAGAACAATGTATTCTTTTATGTACATGTATATTGCCTGCTAGAAAAACACAACAAAATGCTGAGACACATCTTGTAAGAACATACCCTGAATTGGGGAAGAACAATACGATGATTAAAAAGAATTAAAATTTGATTTTTGTAAAAATCTAAACCAGGGTTTCACAACTATTTTTTTTTTTTAACATGGGGAACCCCTTGCAATATTTTTAAGGTGTTAAGGAACCTCTTCTATATTCCTATATCCACGGCTTGCAGTATGTTAGTGTGATTATCAGTGGGAAGAATGTCACCCTTACAGAGAACTAAAAAAGATCATTGGTGTCGGTGGCATCTGACCTTCGAAGAAACAAATTTCTTATTGCTTGAGGGACCCCTAGCGACCTTTGGTGGAACCCTGGTTGATAAACTCCAAAATGCTCTATTGGAAGTGAAATATGACTATTAGCACTATACAATGTGATGGGTTTGCAGGATCTGCTTTCCTTTTTATTAAGCATTGAAATGTAATGTTTTTAGAGAGAATATGCTGCCTTGAAGGGTCCACTGAGTTCAGAATAAATGAGGAAAAATATCACCCATCAACAAAAGCCCATATGATTTCACTGATTTGTTTAATAAAGGACCTCCACATTCTGGTAAACCTAATCCACATACAGGTGAACTTGCTGGATCTGATGTCAGTAAGGAGGAACTGACCACAGAGGTTTGGCATGTTTGGGAAAATTACAATAATATATCAATCTCAGTCACAGACAGGAAACATTTTTGCCCTTCAGTTTCTTTCAGAAGTTAGTTACTAAAAAGGAAGCAACAACAGAGCATGAACAATAATACGGAGACAAACTGGTGCTGTTCTCTCTGGAGGTGCAAGTATGAGGAAGAGAATGCAAAGCGTTTACAGTAAAGTAACTGAACTGTGACTGCAATCTCTGCAAATTGAAGTATGACATGAGAACACAAACAAGAGCTCCAAAAAGGAAAACCATGTAAAACAGTATAACTATATATATATATATATATATATATATATATATATATGTATGTATGTGTGAATGAATTAATCTCACGTTTTTCTTCTAAAAAGATTTTTTTTAAGTCTAAAAAAAAAAAACACAAAAAGAACCCTAGTCCCTAAAAACAAAACTGAAGGTCAACTGTTCTTCCATGCAACCAACCAAGTTTGCAAATGGTTGCTGCACAGTCAGCGGCACACTGAGGCTAACTCAGTGGTTTACCGCATGCTCACCCAACACTCCCAACAAATAGTTTAAATGAATGGAAGCTTTGCAGCAGGGTTGCAGTGTAGCTTCTGGCTTCTCTGGAGAAGGAATCGCACCACAAATACAAAATCAAGGGCAAAGCATGAAAAACACATTGACCTGTGTTATGGTATGCTACTGTGGGACACAGTTTATACCACGTGATTTAGAAAGGCCTTAGATGCTTCCAAAAGTTGTGATATAATCAAGTTACGGTGTTCTCTCCAGCTCTTTTAGATGTGTGCACCACCCGGCAACTTTCAGTAACTTCCTGGTTTTTTTTTTGGGGTGGTTACTGAAGAGTTGGACCACAAAACAGGGGCACCTGCCTACATCTTCCTACACAGCCTAAATAAAATTCTTCGGAAAATACTGAAGATTAATGTCCCTGTCCGTACACCTCATCTGAAGGTTTGAGACCAGGTTTGCACAAGCCTTGTTTGTGGACGCTTGAGCCTCATAAGTTTTCAATAGCAAAAGTAAGGCTTTATTTGGGTGGTCAATAGAAAACTGTTATGCACACCAAGCACTTAATTTAGATTTGAGCTGGCATACAACACAGTATTTCCAGTAGATAACATTTGCACGATGGATTTTTTACCCTCCAGAACCAATGTACATGTATCCTAAGCAAAATTCGAGTTATTTATTACTGGATTTTGTCTGCCCTTTAACTGCAAAACTATATGTACCTGATCATTCTGCTGCAGCAAAATCAAACTTCCAAATAAAAGGAAAGCAAAGCAAGCTTTAGGAAATGAAAAGTCCCAATATCCTCTGATCTACAAAGGAAGGCTTTGCATCATAATCCAATGTTTCAGTGGTAAACATAATCCCTTTTCAGCGGTGACACCAGAGGCAGCTGTCTACTGAGGAAACGCACACAAAACAGCAATGGAATGAAAGACAAGTGTTTTGTAAATACAGGAACAGAATCTGACACAATAGCTCCTAATCAAACCACAAGCAGGAATCTCTGGATCCAAGGAGAGTCGGCGTCACATTCCTGTATCCCTTCCTGCTAATCATTGCACTCAATTTCTTATCTCCCCATCTAATGCACAAACTTGCCTTATATTTATACCTTAGATTATTCTGCCAACATTTACCGGAATATTAAACAGAATTGCACAATAATGATATATGATCTTGGCCCTTGGTTATACGTTACAAAGGTGTTATTCCTCCCTCATAAAAAATATCTTGATTTCTAAAAGATAAGACTACCTATTGCTGTAGAATTCTGGTTTCTATGTTCTCACTTTCCAGAAGAGGACTGGATTGTTGTTGGGAGTTGGTTGAAGAGAACCAGTGTTCTCCCCAGGCCCTTTCAGCTGGGCGCACCACCTGGAACTTTTCAGTAACCACCGGGCTGTTATTTGGTGGTTATTGATGACTTACTGATCTTCTGGCTTTGATACTTTGGAGCCTGGACAAACGTAAAGTTGCACTTTATTGCAAAATGGGACGATGTCCCTTCTCAGTGTTCTCCCCAGCACCCTAATCTGGGTGCACCTCCCGGCACTTTTCCGTAACCACCCAGCTGTTTTTGGAAGGTTACTGAAGAGCTCCGTCACAATACATGTACTCTCACCCACCTACAATTTCTTTCCACCTGGCTTTAAATAATTCTGGGTTGAACATTGAAAACTATGAACACTTTTTCATTATTTGCAAACATGATACCCAGCTTGAATTCTCCAATAAAGCCAAACAGAGCAGCCAAGGTCCCCAGGAGCATATGCTTTAATTTCCATAATAATCAAAGGCTGTTAAACTAAAATCTACACTTGCTAGTATTTTTTGGGAGAAACTTTCTACCATGTCTTCTAAATATTAAACGTGCTTCCTCAGGGTGCCTGCTATTACCTCTTTATGACCTGCCTGAGATCATTTTGATATGGGGCCCTTCAAACAGAACGACACCTGGCTATATACTCCGCTTGTACCTGTTCCGTTGCAGAGAGCCATCATCTTCTTTCTTCTCTTCCTAGTTTAAATCTTTGGCTGGGACGTAGCTCCTGCACATACAAATGGGAGCTCATTCAGTCCCTACAAGTGCAAAGGATGCTGGGTATCCTGGCAAACAACGCTGACTACACATGTGCAATTGTTTTTTAGTTCAGTGGTGCAATCAGGCGAGTAGAAATGCCTATTGCAGAAGGGACATCGCTGGTCCCATTCTACAATAAAGCCCTGCTTGAGGCCAAATGTTTTAAGTGGAACTTTAGGTTTGTCCAGGCTCCAAAGTATCATATCCAGAAGATCAGCATTATAGCTAATCAAATAACACTTCGCATGTCAGCAGACACAGGCCCTGGATTCATCTCATTACTTTCATCTCTTGTAAGAATATATTTATTTTTGTTCAGTGCTATTTCCCTGGTTTCTTTTTGGAATTAAAACTTTTTTACAATGTTTATATTAAATCCTATTATAATTGTTTTTTCATGTGTGGTGAATGGAAATAATTAGCAAATCATATGACACCAGGCTATTCATTGCATAGCAAATAAATGAGTCAGTAGCAGCATATATGAAAAATAATCTAGTGTGCTGCCTGCTAGCTGTAAAATACATATATGAAATATACATGTGAAATGTGTATGTTCACAATTTATACCATATAAACCTGAGTTAGTTTTACAATGAATTTTGATAAAACTTTTGATAAGGAGAGCAAATATTATGTTTTCTTTTCCGGGGTGACAGGTTTCACTATAACACGGAAACTAACTACATTTAAAGTTCCAAAACCGGTTTGGATGTGTCAATGTACTAAAAAAAGAAATCTGTACTTAGAATGACACTAAATCCTGTCTGAAAAATAACCTTGTCATAGTTATGATGCATCAGCTCTTCAACCTAATTGTTTCCTCCAATAAAATGTGACACATAATTAGATATTAAATATCATTAGTGCCATTCCTATCCTTAGAATATTACCAGCGATTTGTATGGCAGTCATTCCTTCATTTTCTTGTTTGTGCCAATCTTAAGTGCTACTTTAAAATTTAGGCTCAGACAGGGTTTTTATTGCACAAAAGGACAGGCGATTTCCCTTCTGCCATAAACATTCTAACCTGACCCAGTTTCAGCCCAGAAATTTTCTTAAACTGGGCGTCAGCCCATTTTATAATCCAACTCTTCAGTAACCACCCAAAAAACAGCCCGGTATTCACTAAAAAGTGCCGGGTGGTGCACCAGGCTGGGGGTAACACTGATAACTGATTTCTCTCCGCCATACCTGTGTGGGAGTTACATGACTCCAGGTCAAGATGGCCAAACATTGAAACAAAGAACAGGAGGATGAAGCTGGTGGTGCCTGTGACGGACAGGTGAGTCCGCTTTCAAGTCCATTTACTTTTTGGGTAGGTTCACGTTCAAGCTGCCAAGGCAGCACACCGGCATAGATATGCATTGCTGTGGGGTCAGACAACCAACCCATTGATTTGAATGGTCTTCCTACTGCAAGGCATTGCACAGAGCCTGCAGGACAGCCAGCAAGTTGTGTTGAGAGGCCGTTCAGAACAAATATCACTACAGAACACTGATGCTGTCACCCTCTTGCTAAGTCAGCTAAAACATACTGTTGATAGAATAAAGAAAGGAAAAAAAAAGAAAAAGAAAAAAAAAAAACAGCTTTCCCTATTGCATTTTATGTCCTATTGGACAGCGACTGTTTTTAGGTGGTTACTGAAGAATTGGGTCCGCCACCCACCTACAGCTTTTTTGTTGCTAGTGGGAAGCAGCTGGCAACATTGTCACTGAAATACAACTCTGCAGCTGTCAATCAGTACCTGTCCACACTGCTTTCTGATTGATACGTCTGCCTGTTGCTGCCACCCTCCGACTGATCTGCAGTGTCTGGGATGGGTGTGTGAGAGAGGCAATCAAGGAGGAACTGGATTAGGTACTTGGACCGTCGTACCAGAGCCATTAGTGGTAGTGTAACACTGTTTTACTCATAACGAGGCTCAAATGCTCAACTTCTAGATTGTAAGCTCTTCGGAGCAGGGTCCTCTCCTCCTCCTCCTGTGTCACTGTCTGTATCTGTCATTTGCAACCCCGTAACATGTATTGGCGCTATATAAATTATGTTTAAAAATAATATTAAATAAACCCCATGCTTGTTTTTCACTAGTCATATACGCTGAATTAAGGACTTCCATTCACTTTCAACCAATACTTGGTAAACCCCATTTTAGGAACCCTCCATCCCAGCCCTGTTATGCTTACCCTTCCAGTGCTCCCATTCAGTTTCTTCCTCTGCTGCAACTAGCAAAGAAATCTGGCTAATCCAGGATTCTAAGGGAAAATGGTTATGTCACTTGTCTGATCATGTGCCAGGCCTAGAAACAGGCTGCCAGATCGGAGTATGAAGATCATATATTCCTCCAGACCTGGAGGCAAAGGATATTGTTACTGACCTGACCAAAGAACGAACATAGAGGGGCCACTGGTAAGCAAGGAAGCCTTTGCAAAAGCATTTTCATTGCCCCCAACTGCAATATTTAATGCAGTGATGAGCGCATGGAAATAATGTAATTGTAGCAAACATTGACATTGTGGCATTTTGTGGAATTATTTACACCACCGATGTCTATTGGAGTGCTTGGGCACCACTTACAGCGTTCAGGTATGCCATATAATCCATGTCACTTTTGTTGGCCAATACTGAATTTATAAGTGAAAAGGCACAAGATTTTATATAGGAGTTTATATTTTGAATTATAATAAATTTATGAATCACTTATCAGAATAAAATATTGTGTTCGCAACAACTTGTTAGAGGAAAAAAAATGAAGTGGCAATAAAAAAGATCATTAGGCCCAGAGAATAAAGCAGCTAGGGGTATATAGAAATCACAAAGTATACCTGGCTCCGAATCCTCCCTATGATCATTAGGACCACACAGCAAGGCGAGAGGGAAAGGTTCAAGTATACCTTTTCCAGAAAAAGCCAAGATTAGTTCATAAGAGTTGAGCCTTCTATATCCATGGATAACGATTGTTTTTACACTTATGAATATGTTCGTCAGATCCTTTGAATTGTGCAGGTTTGTAGGAAATTCCAGGTATTAACCCTTCCCATGCTTTATTATATTGCTTGTACATTCAGATTCACATATTTACCACTTTCATCATGTTTAAGGAAATAAGAAAGACTTAAATGTGTGGGGGAAAGCAGCAGTGATCCATATCATGGAAAGTGTATACAAGTATCGTTCGGGTTCAAAAGACAAAATAAAATTTACAGCAGACGAGCATGCACAAAATTCTTTCTGAAAATGGCTTTCATTTAGGAAATAGCTGCTCTGTTTTAAATATGGGACAGCACCATTTGTAGAGCTGATTTATTCACCTGCACCGCTAACCAGATAGACTACACACTCCAACTATAAAAGCATGGCTGGCTTCACATATTGAAAGGTGAAAAGTATTCCAGGTCTGCAATTATTATACATCAGCTTTCCAGGATAGGGGAGCAGTGGAGTGAATAGCTGGACACGGCCTGAATACTGCAGATACCAGGCAGCCATATAACTGCCCCAATAATTTGCATTAACACTGAGCTAAAACTGCCCCACCATTCAAGATGGCTTTGGCAGCAGTCAAAAGTGCCTGCAAAGTTTCCCCTTTTAGGATCGGCATAGAGCGAGCACAACTAAAACTATTCAAAGTTATACACCACAGGTATCAAAATTGTTACGAAAAACAATATACAACTTTCATTTAGAATATCACCAAAACTTTCATGTAACACTGTTCCGTTGCTTATGCACGATCTACAATGAAATCTCTCCATATAGATTACCTGCATAAAACATTGCAAAGGTTAACGATTTGGAAAAAAGGGATTGAATATAGTCACTGGAAAAACATGACCCTCTCAACATAGCATGCTCTGCCTACAACCCATAAAATGGAAAAAGAATGCAGACACTTATACTTAGTAATTCTCAGATAAGGACTATGGAGGCATAGAAGACGGAACCGCACTAAGAATCACACATTGACCAAAAAGCCTTTAGGGTCTGTAGAGAACAATTTGCATTTAAACTGAAAATAAAATAAATCTAAGGACATAATTATTCTGCCGCCTCTGTATAAAACAATAAACTTGGAGCACTGCTCTATACAATAAGAGGAAATAGCACAATTCAGATCTTTGTGTCTGATGCATTCCCGAATTCCTGCAAAAGACTCAAGTATTCAGTGCAAAAGTGTGCTGGGATGGGTGCCCTCCTAAATGAAGCCTTACTAATATTATAGCAAGTCAGCTTACCCAATACAAAGCTGGGCCCATCATGGCCCCTCTGATCTAGTGTTATACCCGGATATATTAGGAGGAGACATGGACTGTGCATGTGTGGACAAATTATAAAAATGCCTATTTACCCTCCTTGGTTTCCTATAACTAAACAACCCAAGCTGGATTAATAAACGCTACATTTTTAAATAGAAAGTTTAGTAAGCGTAGAAGTATCCAACCTTTCAAAAGTAAAAAATTATGACAGCACCACAAATCATAGCATGAGATACAAACCCACTTCTAACAAATAACAAAGGTATTACATGGCTGATCTAAAATAAAAGAATCGCGCACACCCTTACAAAAGAACATGACAGGTGTCTCACCTGCTGTGCAGAATTTAGGAGGGTCACTGCAAGGCATGACATAGGAACTTCTTCCTCATTAATAAAGCCTAGAGGGGTGTAAACAAAACACCCCCCACCCTACGCACTGATATAAAGGAACAATGACATTACAAGGAGTCACCTTGGTGTGAACATGGCAGATTCACACACTTTGATAGAGTTACCCCCCTGCCAATCTTGTGCCCCCATTGGGAAGATTCACCACACAATGTGTACTTGTGACTATCATATAGAAAGTGATGGAAAAAACACAAATTAGAATTGGGAATGTTTTCAAAGGGGTTGCCTGTTCCTGGGACCAGCACGATGGGTAAACTCCACACTATGAGAGATTACTTCTAACTTTGTGTTGGGTCTATGCGGCAAGGAATGAAGACTTGGAGAAAATATTGATAGATGCAAAGAGGGGTGAACAGGGAAACCTCACTGCAAAAATCAGGCACTAAGAGGGGTTCTCCACCTCATCGTCTTTATACACCAAACTTGGAGGAGACACCACTATATAATCGGAGACCCCCTCGTCTTTATACACCAAACTTAAAGGGGCTCTTCCCCATCATACACCAAACTTTGAGAGGCCTCTACTACAAGTCTTACCATGGTCATACATAAAGCTTAGATGGGAACTTCACTATGAAATTCGGATCACCTCCTCGTCCTACACCAGACTTTGAGGGGCTCTTCACTACAAGTCTGTCCATCTTCATACCCAAATGTAGAAGAACTCTCAACTATAGAAAATGAAGCCTCCTCTTCCCCAATCTGAGAGCCTTCTTTATATAGCAGACTTTTCTGGACTGTCCACTACCAGTCTCACCATCTTCATACAAATGTGGGTCTCAGATCAGGAATTCTGTGTACACATTGCACCCCCTGTCCATACAATCTATGGCAGCCCTCACATATATTAGTTTAGCAGGGTCTCCCTTATATACAGCTCATTTAAACAAAGGGCCCATAGATCATCGTGCCCCTGTTCTCTCTCCTCCATAGATCACTGTGCCCCCATTCCCTCTCCTCCATGGATCACTGTGCCCCCATTCCCTCTCCTTCATAGATCATCATGCCTCCATTCCCTCTCCTCCACAGATCATCATGCCCCATTCTCACTCCTCCATAGTTCACTGTGGCCCCATTCCCTCTCCTCCATGGATCACTGTGCCCCCATTCCCTCTCCTCCATGGATCACTGTGTTCCCTCTCCTCCATGGATCACTGTGCCCCCATTCCCTCTCCTCCATGGATCACTGTGCCCCCATTTCCTCTCCTCCATGGATCACTGTGCCCAGATTCCCTCTCCTCTATGGATCATCATGCCCCCATTCCCTCCCCTCCATAGACCGGGCAGAAGTTGAGCCTTCAGGACTTTCCCTGCACCCCCTTCCCCTGGGGAAGAGACGGATGGTCATGTGACAGCCCAGGTGTGTCTCCAGATCCCAGGCCCCGGCTTCATTCCCCGGGCTCCACTCACCCATGCTGCTGCCCGGTGCAGGCAGTCCCTCTCCGGCCTCTCGCTAGCCCGGAAGCTCCCTCAGCCCATCCACTCCGCTCAGCGGCGCCTTCAGTCCCGGCCACTCCCGTATTTCCCTTCCTCCTCCTTCCCGACACAGAGCTGACAACCCGCCGCCAGCCGCACAGCTTCCACGAAGCCTAGAACGCCAGCTAGAAGCTCTCGGACGTCACGTGTCAGGCTCTAGCCAATCAGCGCGCTCTTTCCCTGTCCCAAGCTCGATTCCTTTTTTTTTTTTCCCAGAGAGGGAGACTCCGGCTGGCCGCTGTTACCAGGTGTGGTGACGTCACAGGTGAATAGCAGGGAGACTCCTCCAGGCTGCCTGGTGTTATGACGTCACAGAGTGCCAGAAATATTTACATTTCTCAAGCTATTTTATAGTTTATATTTTTATATATTATTTATTATGTAAAGCAATGATGTCATGGGGAAAAATTACATAGTAAATGATGAGATTTACCTATGTGTGCCCTTTTCTTGAGATAATATAACCCTCCAATCCTATATCTGAGGGTCACATCAGGAGGTGATCTATTCTCAGCCATCCAATTTTTATTATTATTAATATTATATCATTAATATTGATTTCTCACCAATTGTTTGTGTTGGCTGCAGGATGGCCAGCATCAACCATTCTTCATTCATTTCTATGGGCTTAGTTACAGATCGCCATTATTTTGCAGCCTGTGATTTTTAATGTAGCCTGTCTTCCATAAAATACCCGGGCAACCACCCCTGGTTACTTGAGATAATTCTGATATAGAGTAAGGGGACCTGAAAGATTTGAAGAATGGGTGTGTTATAATAACTCTTGATTAAACCTTTTGTATAGATAACAATGAATAGGTAATACTTCTCAGGTTTTATTTGAATATGGAAATCTAGGCTACTTTGGACAGTTTTAATTATTTTTGATGACCCCTATACTATGTTTCCTTTACCTTCTTGTTGTTGTTTATTTTACCAATGTTTGTAATTTATAATTGAAAAACTAATAAACTTTAAGTTATAGTAAAGTAATTAAAGGAAGTTATAGTAAAGTAATTAATCAGAGAATTATAAAAAGACAAATGTACTGTGAGTTGAGGATTATTATTTTTATTATTATTAGCAGGCAGGGGTGACACCAATGTATTCCTTTTTTTTTTTTTTTTTTTAAACATTCTTTATTTAAAATTTTGAATCAAACCAAATACAAAATA
>NC_092861.1:13021001-13201597 GCF_032062135.1 Pyxicephalus adspersus | reverse complement strand
AAAAATGAGCTTCTCCACAGATGCAGGATGATTAGTTAGGAAGTATGATGAAGTCAACCAAGCTTGGTATTCTTTCTCTAGGTAGGATGGCTCTGGATGCAAATGTAACAGAGGTTTTATATGACCAGTAGATGCACCCGAGACACAAATATGTAAATGTATTCCTTTTTTATTCATATTACATGCTGGGGTAAGCCAGAATCAATTGTTTCCAAGAGGCCCAGTGTGCATCAATCAAGTGATAAGAATTGAACATTGAATAGGAAGTAATTGTTAGGTTAAGTTTTCCTCCAGCTTTGAGCAGTTTCAGCAACTTTTAAAACTTGCTAGAACTGTACCTAATGTTACGTCAATAATTGCAGTAAGAAGTCCCTCCATTTTGTCTGTTCAATATTCCTTTAGGGAAAAAAAGTTTTCTTCCCTTCTCTGGCTAAATAGTTAATAAGATTAAAACTTTTTTTCCAACTTGATAACCTCTCATTAGGCAGCAAACCAAAATCAAGGTTTTACAATTTTGGAAACTAAATCCCCATTAGGAACCCTTTGGAGCACTTACTATAGCAGATTTATAATATCCAGCTATGTCATTTCCATCATCAATACAAAATTGTGAGCTTCCTGTTCGTTATTCAATAATTTAATTGTGAGTCCGAAGATAACGCAAGCGTACCACACTTCGGATGACACTCCTCAATCCCATACCAAGACACCAGGGGCTCTAACCCCCTTATCGTTCATGTCACTCCTTGATCAACTACTACCATCAACGCGTTTCACACATTGGCTTCTTCAGGAGATACAGAGACTCACTCTGTATCTCCTGAAGAAGCCAATGTGCGAAACACGTCGGAAAACGAGACAAACTCGCATGACTCTGAAATTGACATGTAAAAATCTGCTCTTATGATATGGTAATGATCATATGTTTTGTACCTAGCTGTATGTGTTTAATCTATTTGAATTTAATTTCTAAATGTTTTATAGGTAAGTAATTGCCAAATTGTTGTTGTTTGTTCCATTTTCTGTTAATTATTGAGGCTTGGCAATAAGATATTTCCTTCAATATCCTGATCCCCTTTTGGTACCACTCCTGTACATTACCTTCTTGTTTTTTACTACTAATGTGAATACAGTACATTGATTAAATTACTACACTACTGCAAGTGACTAAACTCACACAGGGCACTGGAGAGTAGGGGCAAAATACAAAAACGATTGAAAAATGGGGCATTCTAAAGTGCGGGCATCAAAAAGTTGGAGTGGGGGAGTAAAATGCTAAAACAATTAAAGCGTTACTGGATACCCATGGCATGGCCGTCTACTTCAGGCTTTTGTATGTAACATATGGATGTGAGAGGTGAATTGTTGAAGACCCACTAAGCAGTACGTATTTCTATGTCTCATCTTCTGCTCTGCACCACGCTGCTTATGAGGAAAAGAGGAAAAGAAAAAAAGGACAAATAAAAGTGACAATAGGGGGACATAATGGTGTCACTGAGGATTTTTTATTGGTGGCATTGGAAGATTCTATCCATGATATCCTCATAGATCCCAAATCCAGCACGGACCTACCAAAACCAACAACCACAACACATTAGTGTTGGTCATGCCTGGAGGAGGTAAAAATGGGGGCCCCTGTACTTCTTTTATGACAAGGTCACTTTAATGGGTATGCGTGCCATTTTAATGAGCCGCCTCAATGCATTTTCACGCCTGTTGCCTGGGGTAAAACAAACCTGTTCAATCTATCAGCACTGTAATGTCTCCTATGCACGGTTTGCCCAGTTCCGCTATGTGACCTACAAAACACTTCCCTGTGGTATAAATAAATAAGAAGGAGAGATGTGCTGTAGTTCTCATTGTCCTGGAGTGGCAACATTCCTCCTTGATAGATACATTATAGTAAGTGATTGTTGTCTCTCGTTAAGACAAGATATGTGTTCCTGGAAGGATCTCCATGAGAAAAAAAAGGAAAAAGACAAAAAAAAGAGAACTAACGCAGCCAGCACATCTCTAGTTATGTAATATAAAATGTTTTAGTTCCTGGGTTTAGATTTGGTTCTGAATTGTCTATTAGCTCCAGCTAATATTGTTGCTGGCGATGTCCTCTGCAATAACTTACCTGCCTGATTGCCACCCAGCTGTCAAATTTTTGATCCTGGCTTCCCTTGTGTATGCCAGGAATGAATGAATGAACATCACACCTGTGCTGGAGTTATGTCAGACAAATTGGTCAAAGAATTTCAGAAAGAGAAGAATGATGAAGATGGCAGCTCCCTGCAATAAACAGGCACAGGTGAGTATCTTATGTTTAGTCCCACTTTAAGTATCCTGGTGTTTTGCATGGAAAGCAACAGCAACATAACTTTCCTGCTTCTCATAAGCATGTACATGTGTATACTTACCTTACATTTACTTCCCAGCCCCTGCAACATAAAATAAAATTTGTAGAGGTAATCTTACCTGATTTCACAATGCTTTAATCACATGCTACTTCTATAATCTTTTTCAGTTGTTCAGTCTGAATAATGGTCAGTTGTATTCCTAGTGAATGATTACCAATGATTTTATAACCACAATTATCTACAAGCACTCTTGGCTGTAAAACAGTTGAAGATTTATTGGGATATTTATGCCCCCTAGTGGCCAGAAAAGGTAGAACATCACATCACATTACAATACATGGATCCTGGTAATCTCAACGGTTGCTCTTACCCAATATTTATTCATTATCTCACATA
The DNA here is from genome assembly GCF_032062135.1 of Pyxicephalus adspersus. NCBI lineage: Eukaryota > Metazoa > Chordata > Amphibia > Anura > Pyxicephalidae > Pyxicephalus > Pyxicephalus adspersus. Next base: position 13,198,856 of record NC_092861.1, on the reverse strand, counting down.
TTAATTAATTATTATCTCATATATTAATTAATTATTATCTCACATATAATTAATTATCTTGCTTATCTGCCTATTGGGCTCGCCTAAGTTCTTTGAATATATATATATATATATATATATTTATATATATATACACTATATATAACTATTGTATTAGATTGTTTTGGATTTTCTTTATAACAGCTGATTTTCTCTTTCCTCTGTACACCTCCTCTCTCGGTAGTCTCATATCCTCCTTTGGCTTACAGTACAATCTGTATGCTGATGACACTCAAATCTATCTGTCCACCCCTGACCTGTCTCCCTCAGTCCTGGATAAGGTCTCATGCTGCCTGTCAGCCATCTCATCATGGATGTCTGACCGATTCCTGAAACTCAACCTGGATAAAACAGAACTCATCATCATCCCCCCCTCATATTCCAAATCTCCCCCTGACATATATCTAACTGTTAACAACACTGTTATTGGGCCCTCCCCTCAGGCACGTTGTCTTGGTCATTCATTTACCCGCATATTCAGAACATTTTCAGGTCCTGTCACTTTCACCTACGCAACATCTCCAAAATCCGCCCCTACCTGTCCCCTGAGACCACCAAACTCCTTGTACATGCTCTTATCATCTCTCGTCTGGACTACTGTAACATCCTTCTCGCTGGTATTCCACTAACCCGACTCTCTCCTCTACAATCTATCATGAATGCTGCAGCCAGACTCATCCATCCTTCCCACCGCTCCTCTTCCGCTACATCTCTTTGTAGTTCTCTCCATTGGCTTCCATTTCACCTGAGAACCAAATTCAAGCTCCTGTGCTTTGCCTTCAAATCCCTCCACAGTTATTGTCCCACTTACATTTCTGACCTGATAAAAAAATACTCCCCAGCACGGCTCCACACGCACGGCTCCACACGCATGGCTCCAAGACTTTTATAGAGCCGCCCCAACTCTCTGGAATGGTCTTCCTCGTCCTATTCGGCTGGCTCCTACTTTCTGCTCATTTAAAAGAGCGCTCAAAACCCATTTTTAAAACCTACCCATCTTCTTCTGTCTTTTGAAACAGTCACTACTTCTCACCATAACATATCTCCCCTCCTATTGTGTGATACTTCCCCCACCTACTGGATTGTAAGCTCTTCTGGGCAGGGTCCTCTCCTCCTCCTGTGTCACTGTCTGTATCTATCTATCATTTAAAACCTCTATTTAATGTACAGCGCTGCATAACATGTTGGCGCTATATAAATCATGTTTATTATTATTATTATTATTATTATTATTAATAATAATAATAATAGTCACTAGTATTGCATGTGGTCCCTCTGCAGCTGATTAACCCAGTTGGAGATTTTGAATTCTTCTGTACCAGGGCTCTTCTACTCCAGCCCTCAAAGGCCACATGCAAGCCAGGACTTTCATAGAAACAGTCATTTTCTGACTCTTTGTAAACCACCGCTTACTAAACATACTGATGTCTGTTACAGAAATGATTTAGTGTTAGGTTAGGTACAGATAAAGCCTAATATTATAGGGTAATGTAATGCACACATCTCAGGTTTATTAGTTATCACTGTTAATGCAGAGAATTTATATGACGTCTATAGAGAACAACTTTCTGACCAAAAGAATAGTATATATTGATATGTTATGCTGGTATGGACTAAAGTGTGTTTCCAACAAAATTCCAATCATTTTTTTACTTTTATCAGGGAAACCACTAGGGTGATCTCCCCTATCTGTCCTGGCAGATCCATTTCTGTAAGTAGACATAAAGAAAAGCAAAATCTCCAACAGCAAAAATACCATAAGGATTAAAGACCCTGGCCAAACATCAATACTTGTGCAGACTAGGGATGAGCGAGAAAGCCTCTGGCATTCTTGTGAAAATTTTCTCAAACTTCTGATGGTTGCGCGAAATTTCGGTGAACCGATTATTAGAGGAAGATTCACAGGGGATTCACAGGATTCCCTGGGAATCCTGTTTGCGATCCCTGGGGCATTAGAGTTTAATTTGCACACTGTTCTCAATAAATGCAGTCGCATTCATTGGGAAGATCCCCGGCACTAGAGGTTAATTAACCTCTAGTGCTGGGGATCGCACACTGTTTTTTTTTTATTTAAAATTCGACCTCGATTAGCGAGTTCACGCTGGCTGTTCTCACCTAAAATTTCAGTAAGCGAGAACGCCCGAATTTGTCGCGAAATCGAGTTTTAAAAAGTCACTCGCTCATCCCTAGTGCAGTCATTAATCCCCAATCTAATACTGCATGCTTCAGCTAGCTGTGCTGTCCTAGCATGCAGTTATCTCCTAAATGTACAAGGAACTGTGTCTGAGGCTACAAGGACTTCTGAATGGCCAGGAATCCATTAAGCTTGGGCTAAACTGAGGACCAGAGCAAGAAACCCTAGGAGAAGTCAAATAGATTGAAGGCCAAATGACAGAGCAAGAACCAAGTAAAAGGTCATACATGATTATCAGGCAACCTATGACGTTAGCCCATTTATGGGTTGAATTTAAGTTTTGTTGTATATGTTTACAGCCACATCAAATACATCCTTTGTTTGGACACCAGAGGAGATGTTTTATATCAGGTGGAATACTGCACAAACAGGATTTACCATCTTGCTGGTTACTCTACCCATATAAAACTGATGCATAAGATACCAAGTTAAATTATATAAAAAACCCAGCAAAATGCTGTAGTATCCTCTGGAAATCCTTTAGTGTACAGATCTTATGATTGGAATTTGGGCACACAAATGAAAACATGAAGATTGATATTGACATGCAAAAAATTTGTCTGCTGAAGAAGCAGCTTTTGTTGCGAAACACATTGAGAATATAATCATTTTAACAAAGTAAATATGGAAGGGTCTTAAAATAAACTTTCTTTTTATGAAAATGAATCTGGACATGTAATATTTGACTAAAAAGTAAATACTATGTTCACCCCTGATTGATGTGTTTTGTTGGCAACAAATTTTATTGCATTGTACATGGACATCTGTTTTAAGAATACTTTGTTTTTTTAAAGCAAATATTTTTTAGATATTGATGTGATAATAATGCCAATTTAGAGTTATATGTATGTACAATATGAGTATTAAACAATTTTATCAGATAGCCAAGCAAGGGATCCAAGGGGTAAAGTGAGCTTACGCAGGCAATGGAAGCAAAGTCTGCATTGATTTGCAGTCAGCAATGTACTTCCTTAGCAGTAACCCAACACTATATTGTGGGTAAGGTGTTCAAGGAGAATGTTTCTGGCCTCTGGCCAATCAAGGATGGTGGACTGCTCCAGACCAGGGTCTAGAGGTGAATTATAGCGTGAATCTTTGCCACTACCATGCTGCCAGGGCAGGATCAGATGTATACATAAATGTGGTTGTATGGCACCTCAGCTCCATGTTTTGTACCATTAAAAAAATGGAGGCCTCCCAGGCTTGCTACTGTGAGCTACATAATCCTCCCCACTCTATCCAAATCTGAAAAAAAACTGAAGGTAGCACCATGCAAAATATCTAATAATTGTTATTATTATAATGATTGCCAGTAGTGGAATGGACTCAGTATCGGCCTTTTTTAACAAGATTTCCACATCCTTCATAAACTTTCTTTTCATGTGTAATTCAACAACATTGGATTTTTGATTTGCCTACTTATAATAATGGAAGAAAGCAAATGTTGAGGACAGTGATGACTAACCAGAAAATTGCTGATTAGTTTAACTTTTCTGGGTATATGCATGCAGATTTTATTGTTTAGTGGCACGTTTTGTAATTTACAAATTCATCAATGAGACTTCATGAATCATATAATCTGCGGAGTGGACAAAACTGCATATTTATATTCAACAAAAAAAATGAATAATGCCATTTGCCAATTGATTTGCCAAAAAAATCTAGAATAGCAGCCAATTCCAATTAACTAATTTTGTGGCTAAGGGCCAATTTATAATTTCGGCCAGAAGATGGCAGTACAATACAATACAGAAGGGAGCAGGAAGACCTGCAAACTATTGCAACTTCTTATTTTCAACATGAAGGATCAGATATCAAACTGATGCATTAAAAAGTGTGTGAACTGGTCTCTGCAAGTTTTAAACATTCTTTATTTATTCAAAGGAAAGGAGAGACAATCAGTACAAACAATAGTGCAAAACCTAGAGTAAGCCACAGCAGTACAATGAATTATCCTTACAGAAGTGTAGAACAGCATCTCAGAACAAAGAAATAAGGTTCTTTACTCACTAAAGGAAAACCATGTGTGGCATGTGAACAATTCCACTGTCCTGTTACAAATTAGTTCTATTCTACTCCTATAGAGGAATAGGAATAGTCCACCCTCTCACAGAAATGAAATGGGGGACAGAATAAGAATGGAGACAGAAAGCTGAAAAATGAGCAAAGGGTAGGGAATTGAGAAGGAAGACACCCTAGGGTTCCCAAAATCTTTGTCAAACTACAGCAAGAAGCAGGGCTTTCCAACCAATAAGACTTGAGCCCTGATTTATTAAAGTTCTCCACTTTCATCAGTGAAGCTGGGTAATCCAGCAAATGGATGGATTTCCTGAAAGTCAAGTTTTTGTTAGCAAATGTTTTCAATCCTGGACCAGATCCATTCCAGATTTGCTGGATCACCCTGCTTCACTGTTGAAAGTGTATCCTCTTGAGCCTTGGAGAACTTTAATAAATCAGGGCCATGGTCTCTGCAAGTTTTAAGTGAACAGAAGTGCTGTATGTTTTATAATGTAGACAACATTCAGCACTTCTTCTGTTCACTTAAAACTTGCAGAGACCATGTCGGTTGGAAAGCCACTTTGGCCCTGGCTACACAAGCAAAATTAGAACAAGTCAAAGTTAAAATGTTTCTGAACCCAAGAACAAATCATTGCAGCTGGCCAGTCCTTATATTCAGGGGTTGCATCGGTTCTTTATTTTTCCCTTTTATTCTCACCTGATCATTCATCAGCATTGTTCTAGGGACAGAGAATTATGTTTATCAGAGTGCCACACTAACCATGCAAACATTTCTTCCTGGAAATCTATGTACGGTACTATTTTTTCATAAATTTTGTGAGTTTAAAAATGGACAAAAGTTTACTAAAGTTATATGTACGTATATAGCCCCTGGTAAAGAGTTGTCTCTAGCATAGAAGTCCCCTAAGGTGAGTACATCTCACATTGGGCCAGCTCTGGGTCTCCTCCAGGGTTGCCATCTTTTCCGGGAAGGCCTGATGGTATTTTCCTTTTATTTAAATTAGCAACAAATTCTGTTTTTACCTGCAGCCAGGTGACAAGCCTAAGTCTCATAAATGTCTTCTTCACCCCTCTCTACTCATCGAGGTGAAGCTGGGCCATTACTGACCTCTCGGCTCTCATCCATCTCCCCCCATTGTTTACTTTCAAAAAATAACTTTCAGGTCTTCAGGAAATTCCTTCTATATTTATTATATCTTACAGCTTACAGTACATTAGTGTGGTGGTCAGTAGGAAGAATGTTTTGCTGGCCCTTTGCTTTGCTTTACGGACAAAAAGATCATTGGTGTCACTTAGACCTGAGAGTCACAAATTGGTCATTGCTCAAGGAAACCTCAGTAACCACTGGAGGAACCCTGGTTGAGAAGCACTGATCTAAATGGTACCCCAACATACCTGTAGTTCACCGCACCCCAACTGTTGCTGTATCATGTAGCCCCAAAAAAATCAACCTGTTCCAAGATCAAATAGAAGACTACATAAATATACAGCATATGTAGCTTAATAACTGGGAGGATATTATATCAAACAATGATGTTTTATACAATCCACCACAAATATGAGCAACAGAGTGAATGTTTAACTGACCTTCTATACTTCTCCCAGGTCTTCTCATGAAGACAATATAAATAAAACAATTTGTTGTCTAGGCACCTAACCTAACCCTCGCTAATTGCACCCCCATGGGATTATTTGTATGTATATGGCATTGGCAGTAAAAGTGTAAATTTACAACCTATAAAATTGCAAAATACCTTCCCTCCTTCCTGCCTCTGTGATCTGTATGTGGGCACACCGCCATGGCAAGAAAAGTGTCTTCCTCAGGTCTTTTTTTCGCACACAAATCCCTATTATATGGAACAGAAAAGCTTTAAACATGTAGTTATAAGTGAAATTGATATGAAATCATTTACATGTTTATTAAGTTTTTTTATGGAACCATTTATTATGTATTTTCATGACATTAATGCATATGCACAGCTTTGTCACTGTGTGTTTAAATATTGCATTGCCCAAAACATTTCAGTTTAACAGGTCCAGATGCAATATTATTCTAAAAGATCCCCAACTTACCTGCTGATCCTGACCCTGGTTCTGCAGGGAACCTTCAAACAGGGAACCATTACTGGACTAGAACAAAGGCATCTTGAAAAAATTAAGTATAAAGTTTTCTTTTTGAATGCAAATTTAGGGTGCTCCCATGGGTGGGAGGGGGTCATTGAGCACTGGAAGTGGATTAAAATTAAATTCCATCTAACACTTTTCTATCAGTTTCATCAACATTTCTTTTTTTTTACTTTCGGACCCAATGAATACAAGTTGGGGTATGCTCCCTAACAGCATTACAGTGTTCTCCCCAGCCCCTTTAAGCTGGGTGCACCACCCGGCACTTTTCAGTAACAAGCTGGCTGTTGTGGGCTAAATACCAGCATAACAAAAGTTTATAGTTCCCCGCCAAAGTAGTAATACTTAAAGATTTGTGCCAAATCTCTAACCAGTCTTCCTCCTCAAAATCTTGCTCTAAATCTGTAGCCCATTTGTAGGCATACCCAGAAACTGAGAAACTGAGTTAGTCAAAGGTTGTAAAAGACAGGTATACAGCAATGATATCACAACGGGGGAGAAGGGAGCTATAAAACAAATTTGTTCGAATTGGGTAAAACTTAATTGGTTGGTAGAAGTAGACAATGTGGAAGTAAAAAAATGTTTAATTTGAAGATAACTGAAGATTTCCCCCAATGGGACATCAGACTGAGGTCTTGAAAAGAATAAAGAGTACCCATTGCATACAAGCTCGCCTGGGTGGGGAATTTATGTTCAGGCCACCAGGAAAAGGATTGAGGATCCAAATATCCTAAAAAAAGATTATTCGAAAAAGAAACAAGAGGTGGGGTGGAAGAGAGCAAACGTCCTTGGCCTTTAACTTGGTCCCATTTTTTTAGGGAGTGATTGTAGATAGAATCTGTAATTTGCCTTAGTAAATGCCATAGCAAATTAATGACTCCAGTTGGGTGACATGCATGAAACTCAGGAAACCCAGGGGTGGGCCTCTGGCCCCACATTATAAAAAAATAAGTTGCGCCAGTTGGGCCCCTTGATAGTTTTTGGTAGAGTGCGGGAGACCTAAACCACTACAGGTTTTTGGTCTGTGTAGTACATTCTTAGCAACCCTCGGTTTTTGTTTTCTCCATACAACCTTCAGAATATGAGATTGCAATTCGTTCAAGTATGGTGTGGTATTGAGATTTGACATTTTGACCACTGTAATTCCCAACCATGATATAGGTTAATCCTTCCACTGTCACAATAGCCCATATAATTTCCTAAAAAGAGTAGGGTAGTTTTCTCTAAATAAGGTGTGATAATTGGCCTTAAGGTTAATACCCAGGAAAAGCAAAGAAACACGGGACCCATGTAACTGGGACAGCTCTGGAGCTCTGGAGCTGATACAAAAATGTTGAGGGCCTTGGACTTTGCCTCATTAACACATAGACCTAATACCGAACCAAACTCTTGTATCCCATACAATATTTCCAATATTGACCTTTGGGGATTGAACAGTACCGTTAAGACATCGTCTGCAAACATAGTAAGTTTGTCATGACGGCCACCGACTAATCAAATAACCAAATGTGCCAGGAGTTCCATGGCAAGAACAAATAGAATCGTTTTTTAATTTTGACACAAGTCAATACAAGTTGGGGTATGACCCCAACAGCATTACAGTGTTCTCCCCAGCCCCTTTTATCTGGGTGCAGCACCCGGCACTTTAGTAACCAGTTGGCTGCTGTGGGTGGTTACTGAATAGTTGGGTCAAAATACAGAGGCTGCCACCCACCTACAGCTTCTGCCCACCCAGCTGAAAAAAATGCTGCATTATATGGGTAACTGGGAATTTTTTTGGCATAAAAAATTGCGGAGAAAAAAAATTAGTTAAAAAATGTGAAAAAAAAACAAAACTTTATACCATAATTACTTGTTTTCCAACGTACAGTTACCAGAACACAATACGTTTTATTATAGCATGCTCTTCACTTTCCTGGCATTGAACAGGGACTAAAAGACTGTAGTACATCTGCATCAGGTAAAACAGCTTTACATCTCACAATGCCACTGACAGAAGTAATTACTTGGCTTGATTTCCGTACATTTGTTCTGCATTTCTGCCTATTAGCAATTCTGAGTCATTTAAAATTGGCACAGTGCTGATGTTACCATGGGCAGGTTTATGTTTAATAGATATCTGTTTTTTACAACTTAGATAAGCAAACTAAAAATATATGAAATGGACCTGAACTCATAAAGTGATGAATTGATATGTTGTAGGGATTGGCGAAAAAAATGTGTATTGTGCTTAAAGCAGAGAGCTTAGTGACAAATGACACACATAGTCCTTTTTTGCTGAATAAATGGGAAAAAACACATGTGCTCAGCTTGTATATCTTTTTCGTCATGATTCAAAGCAATTCATTCAATATGCATTGTAAAACATAATTCTAAGAACAATTTATTAATTAGAGATAAAATCTATAAAACAACATTAAATTTGTATTTCAATCACACATCTTATCATCCAAATAGTCTCTTGCTGACATTATTGTTATGATTCTATGCGTTTCGCGGATTAAAGCCTGCTTCTTCAGGAATGCAGAGACCTATAGTAACAGATTAATATTTACATATTTACAATATACATCATCCAACTCTTTATTACAAAATTTCAATAATATATGACATCTCAATTTATTAGTTGTACTCACATATACATAAATCTTTAATCTGCGTATATTAGGAGGCGGAACAGTTGTTACACAGAGTGGTATGGTAGACAAACTCATCAAGCATCAGCAAGGGCAACAATGTAGCTTCTAAAGAGAACCAGCTTTCAATACACTTTTGTAGTCATTAGAAGGGGATGTGGCATGGGATGATTTTATAGCACTTAACTTTGTTTTCTATATATTTTTCTCTTTTTTTAAGTTTAAAGTAGTAGTTTCTTGGTTATGATGGGTAACTTGTTCTTAAATGACCTTTTGCGTATTATCATTAGCCACCAGTACATGGTGCTTTGTTTTCTAAGTAAAAACTGTGACAGCTCTGATCTGTCAAACCAGAGACAAATGCAGTTCCAGAGCATACCATTAGGTGTCACCTGAGTATAAACCATTTTCTAATGGCATTTTGATTGAATTTATGCTCAAGTATATCAAGTACACAATATTTCCTGATTCATTATTATTTAATTTATTAATGGTATTATTTTAAACTATAATCTTTTACACTCAATGTCTGTATGCTATATATGTACTGTGTACATTGGACGCAGGTATTGGGGCGTATGCATTTTTTCCTTTAAAAATCTCTTTCATAATTATATTTCATTGCCTAAAAGAAAATATAAAGGACTATCTTTTATTTGCAATATACAGAGGTAAAGATAATGTCCTTTCCTTTCACAAACAACACCTTTTACTTTTTGAATTATTTTTGGACAGGAGTGTGTATCTCTTCATTCCTATCCATGACCCCACTAGGGAAATTTTGCGTCAATTCCTGTTGTCCATTGGACCTTACAACACAGATAATGATAATTACTTGACATAGAATACATTAACTCATGTTACAATTTATTAACCCAACACAGCTCTGACAAATGTGTGTAGCAGCACACCACAATGCATAGCAGCACATGTTACTATGCTTTGTAGTACGTGTTATGTTAATGCTTAACTGCAAGTCACACTAACGTGTGACACAATGAGCCTGATTTATTAAGGCTCTCCAAGACTGGAGAGGATACACTTTCATCAGAGAAGTTAAGTGATCCAGCAAACCTGGAATGGTTTCTTCAAATTTGCTCTTTGTTAGCAAATGTTTTATATCCTGGACCAGATCCATTCCAGGTTTAATGGATCCCCCAGCTTCTCTGATGAAAGTGTATCCTCTCCAGCCTTGGGGAGCTTTAATAAATCAGGGCCAAGGAGTGATACCACTAAGATTATGAAAGTATTTTAGTATAGATTTTATCTCTATTTCACCTACATATAATACATTTTTGTAAATGTGGATAAATTAGGACATGGCAAGTTTACACAGCCCCATTCAAGTCTCCCCCACTGTTTTACTCCACAAGATCTAAGGTTTCCTCATTATGGACAGAATGTGGCTGCAGCACTGAATCATATGTAAGTTCTGTTTCCCGTTGGGAGTATCGGATCGACAACCATTTTGCCTGAATTAAGAGCTGACTTGTGTATTCCACAGAATCAAAAGCTGCCTATTTTTAGCATTGGCAATAACAAAAAAGGAACAGGGTATAATGAAAGGACAACTATGCTGAGCTATTAAAGTGAACCTGCAAAAAGGAAAAACATTTACGGAAGTGTCCTGCTAAATTTTTAACATTTGGATATAGGACTTGTTTCAAAATGTAACAATTTTATATTGTTGGCTTATAGGGTACCTAATCTATGATAGGAGCTGATCCGATTCTGAGTTAAAATAAAAGTGTCTTAACAAGTTGGAATGTGTTAATATTGGTGACTTAGATACCTTGTGGACAAATTTCTAAGTGGGGCTGTTATTCTGCCCTTCTGCACTTGCCATGTTCATGCTTTTGATATGACACTTGGGCCAGGTTCCTACAGGAGACAGCCAGCCCAGGCAATAGAAGTTCATTAATATAGTTCCCAGAAGGGTGTGAGACCAAAAGAGGGCTGAGGTGCAGAATATAAGGAGCTGACCAGTAGGGATAGCTGCAGGATGAAAGGCAATCTTGCATCAGGCAGGAGGTAAGGGCAGGCAAAGTCAAGAACAGGTGGAAATCAGAAACTTGAGATCCAGCAGATCACATAGAGTCAAAGAAGAACACTGAATCACAAGAGATTCCTGTGATCACTGAAGCTCATAGGTTCATTGGGAACACCATGGTCATTGCAACCAATGGAGCCCAAAGGCCAGCATGTAGGGACCAGGGAGTGCAAAGTACACTGGAAACCCTAAAGCACAAGAGGGCACACTGGATGAACTGGATGAACACTGGGATTTGCAGTAGGGTAGGTGACAGCAATAACATTTGAATTTAAAAAAGTAGTAAAAAGCAAATGGTAAAATATTGATTTATCTATGACATGCAGCTAAAGTTATATGTATCGATGCATAGTACCAGCAGCAAAGAATATCTGAACTCCAGAACACCTTTGAAGCTTACCTACACCCCAGGACTAAAATATATAATAGTAATATTTAAAACTATAATAATATAATACATCTTCAGAGTTCTTAGAGGCTGCATTAGTTTTCTTCTTCAGGCAAAACAAAGAACATTTAGAGCAAGTACAGAAAATACCTGCTGATCTTGTTAGAAATGCAATGTGCTTGGCACTTCCTGGCACACAACCTGGGGTGACATCCATAGCTCCCTCTGGTGGAGTAGTGAGCATAGCCACCAAAGGATAAGAGGTGTGTTATTAGTAAGATTCCCACGTAAAAATAAAGAAATAGAAAAAAATTGCTTTGCATTAGATTTTTTAGTTTTGGGGTTGGGAAATACTTTGAATTCTGCCAGTGTATGCACTGTATGGAGCTATCCATAGTGCTGAAATTCCACATCTCTAGAATAAAATAAGGGAAATACCTGATGATGGTTTTAATGGATTTCCTGTGACATCATCATGTATGACCATCCATCATTATAAATAACCAAACACTTACTGGTATATAGGACAGCACACAGAAGGTCAAAAAGATGTTTTGTTGTTTCAAAGAATATAAAATGGCAGAAGATTAAGAACCGTTTAAAACTTGTGGGCAAAAACTGTATGGTTGGTTGATCCCAGGTGCAGAACAAACTGCTGCTAGATTTGCAGAAACAGCAAACTACACCATAGGTTCTTCCTCCAGACCAGAAAAAGCAACCAAAATGTGAGAAGTAATATATCACTGTGCCACAACCCCACCACAATGGGGCTCCCAACTGGGTAAATGGGTATTTAGAAGGTTGGGTGCATGGATGAGCGTCCAATGCTGCAGTTACTGAAAGTCCTAAGGAAACCCTAGAGGACTTTGGTCATGGAATGATTGGAGTATCTGTAGATTTCTGTCTCCATCTTTCTCTCTCTCACACTGATTTATCTGTATCTAATGAATTTCAATGTAAAATTTGTAAAATAGTAAAGCATTGTCCCTGTACAGTATAATCTCTCATCGTATCTCCACCTTGTATCTGGTCAGTCTCTCCTTGTATAGCGTTATCGATTATTATTTCTCTCTTCATCTGCACTATATATGACCTATCTCTTGCCCTGTAAAGCATAGTCTATATATCTATATCACGGTGCCTGTCTCTACTATATCTGTATCCCAATGGCAGACATAGCCAACTCTGAGTCCCTGTGGAGAATTTAATTGGGCCCTTACCAAACTCTGTTTTTTGAGGATTGTCCAGGGACTATCGTGTAGAAACACATTTTGCCCCCATTTATAGATCTATCTATCTATCTATCTATCTATCTATCTATCTATCTATCTATCTATCTAATTAGTCTCCAGCTCTGTATAGTATAGTCTATAAATCTTACGTTTTTTCTATCTATCTCTATCTCTTCCATGGAGCTAGCTTTCTATCTAATAATCTGTCTTATGATTTATTTATCTCTCAATCTATTTTATTCTTTTTCTCTTTATCTCTACTATATGTTTATTTCGTTTTGCTCTGTTTATCATATATCCATTTGTCTTTCTTGATCTCTTTATTTTGCAATCAATCAATCACTCAATCTATCTATCTATCTATCTATCTGTCTGTCTGTCTGTCTGTCTATCTATCTATCTCTCTCTAGGGAGGCACAATGGCTTTTGCAGCCCTAGGTCCCTGGTTTGAATCCCAGCCAGGGCATTTTCTCCCCGTGTTTGCGTGGGTTCACCCTGAATACTCCAACTTCCTCCCACGTTCCAAAAAAACATGCAGTTAGGTTAATTGGCTTCCCCTCAAATTGACCTATGACTGTGTCGATGACATATGACTATGGTATGGTAGCTAGTGACATGACTATGGACTTTGTACAGTGCTGCGTAATATTTGGCTCTAAATAAATAAATACCAGCTATTATTATTAATATTAATAATGATAATATATATATATATATATATATATATATATATCTATTCTTTGTATTTTTTTTATCTTTGCTATATAGTTATTCCATTTTACTCTGCATATATCCATCCATCTATCTGCCTCGTTCTATGTCTTCCTCAGTCTGTCTGGATCTCTTTCTCAATCTTTCTATTTCTTTGATCTCTACTATATATTGTATAATATATATTTTACGCTATATGTATCAATCCGTGTATCTCTTTGTTTCCCTCTCCCATGTCTATAGCTATACAATATCTCTCTCAAGAATATTCCATTTATTTCTTTTTATCTCTACTATACGTATATCTAATTTAAATTTCTCTGTACAGTGGAACCCATATATCACCCATTCATCTATCTCTGACGTTTATGTCTGTATCTAATCTATATATTTCTGTGTAGAGTATATCTGTGCTTGTTTCTCTTTCTCATTCTATCAATCTATCTCTCTCCATCTATAAGTTTCCCTCTCCTATATTTGTATGTAATCATTGTATCTCTGTGTACAGTATACTCTATAAGTAAATCCATATTTGTTTCTTTCTCCCATTCTATCAATCCATTCTATCCATGTACAATATATTCTTTACATTAATCCACATTTATTTCTCTCTCATTCTATCAATTCATCTCTCTCCATCACCTCTTTGTTTCTTTCTTCCATTCTACCAATGTTATCTCTATATTTGTCGATAGGTTTCCCTCTCCTATATATGTATGTAATCATTATATCTCCATGTAGAGTATACTCAATACATTAATCCAAATTTATTTCTCTTTCATTCTATCAATTCATCTCTCTCCATCACCTCTTTGTTTCTTTCTCCCATTCTAACAATGTATTCTCTATATTTGTCTATAGGTTTCCCTCTCCTATATATGTATGTAATCATTATATCTCCATGTAGAGTATACTCAATACATTAATACAAATTTATTTTTCTTTCATTCTATCATTTCATCTCTCTCCATCACCTCTTTGTTTCTTTCTCCCATTCTACCAATGTATTCTCTATATTTCTGTCTATAGCTTTTCCTTTTGTATATGTGTATGTAGTCATTACATCTCTGTGTACAGTATATTCTATACATTATTCCACATTCATTTCTCTCTCTCATTCTATCAGTGTATTTTCTTTACTTTTGTCTATAGGTTTCTCTCTTCTATATGTATAATCATTATATCTCTGTGTAGAGTATACTCTATACATTAATCCAAATTTATTTCTCTCTCATTCTAGCAATCTATGTCTCTGTATAACACATGTATGTGATCACTCTCTCTATGTCAATCTGTCTGAGTATTAGAATCACTTTCTCTTTCTAATTCTATTAGTCATCTATATTTCTGCCTGTAGATTACCCCCTCCTATATGTGTATGTAATCATTATATTCCTGTGTACACTATATTCTATAAGTGAATCCATAACTGTTTTTCTCTCATTCTAGCTCTCTGTATTACACATGTATGTGATTGCTATGTCCCTATGTACTGTACAATCTGTATATCAGATTAGATTTCTCTGTCTGTGTACAGTATGCTCTATATATGAATCCATATTTGTTTTTCTCTCCCATTCTAGCAATCTCTCTGTATTACACATGTATGTGATCACTCTCTCTATGTAAAGTATAATCTGTCTCAGATTGTGTATCAGGTTTGATTTCTCCTCATTCTATCAATCCATCTCTGTCCATATTCCTGCCTGTAGATTACCCTCTCCTATATGTGTAAGTAATAATTATTTTCCTGGGTACAGTATATTCTATACATGAATCCATATTTGTTTCCCCCCTGTTCTATACACATGTATGTGATCGCTATGTCTCTATGTACTGCACAATCTGTATATCAGATTTGATTTCTGTCTGTGCACACTATTTTCTATACATGAATCCATATTTGTTTCTGTCTCTCATTCTAGCTCTCTGTAATACACATGTATGTGATCGCTATGTCTTTATGTACTGTACAATATGTACGGTATATCAGATTTGATTTCTGTCTGTGCACAGTATTTTCTATACATGAATCCATATTTATTTCTCTCTCTCATTGTAGCACTCTGTATTACACATGTGTGTGATCGCTATGTCTGTATGTACTGAACAATCTGTATATGAGATTTGGTCCCGGTGTTTCGGGCTCTCCCTATCTGCCCTCCCATTATAATGTGTCTTCATACAGATAGAGCCTCATCCTCCATCCCTTCCATACACATAGACGGTGCTCGGGGTCTCGGCTCAGGCACCTGCCAGTGATGATCTCATCAGATGACACAACGAACTGTCCGGGAATGTTCGGTCTTTATAGATCTCTGACGTCACAGAGAGGCGTTCAATCGGGTTTAATTTTAAAGGAGTGGGCGTGTCCTCCTGTCTGTTCTCATTGTGACGGCAGAGTGGGCGGATCCTGCTGTCTGTCCCCATTGTGACAGCAGAGTGGGCGGGTCCTGCTGCCTGTTCTCCATTGTGAAGATAGAGTGGGCGGGTCCTCTTCCTCCTCCCCTCTCTCCCGGCTCGCTGTCAGCTCATTCTTCATCTGGAGACAGAGCCGGTGGCACCGTGCTTCGGCTCAGCGATGGCCACCAGTCCGTGTGCCATCCTGACACAGCCCGGCGTACCTCCCCGCACCCAGCCTGCACCGCTGCAGCTCTGGCACCTTCTCTGCCAGCTGGGCTTCTGCTGAGACCTGCACAGGGCATGAGCTAGCCCCTGGACTGCCTGACAGCTAGCCATGGGTGCTACCCGGCAGAGGAATGGCTGCAGGACCCGGGCTGTCTGCCTACTGGCTGTAAGTACCACCAGCTGCCCCTCCTCTTGCAGTGCCAAGGCTCCCTCCATGTTTTCCAGCAATGATTCTTAGCACCCCCTTCTCTGCTTCTCTCTGGATCCTGTTTTCTTGCTTTGTCCTGTCTCTACTAATAAATCATGGTGTCATGTCATTTCTAATGGTGCCACCCTCATTGTACTAACACACCCTGACCATGCTGGTGCCATGCTGGTGGAATGCTGCAGAAGCTCTTACCAGCCAGCCTGGGGGGATAGTTGCCCCATCCTATAGTACCTTAGTTTCCAGTATCCAGGGTTTGGACCCTAGTAGATACCCCCTAGTCATCAGATTATCATCACAAGAGATGTTTCCAAGCTGAATACAAGTTTGGTCTCCTCTGATCCCAGATGGGTGATTTCAAGTTCCATATATTAATGAATGTGCCATCATAGGGTGTTCAGAATGTAAAATACCTTCTACATTGGGGGTTTTAGGGACCACATACAGGTCTGGGAGGACTGGAGATGGACAGCCATGACATGGACCATCCTTCCTTGGTCAGGGTCACATAGAGCTCTAAGACTGGAGGTCTACAGCCATGACTGAGATCATCCTTCCTTGGTCAGGGTCACATAGAGTTCTAGGACTGGAGGTGGACAGCCATGACCAAGATCATCCTTCCTTGGTCAGGGTCACATAGAGCTCTAGGACTGGAGATGGACAGCCATGACCTAGACCATCTATCCTTGGTCAGGGTTTAATAGGACACCAGGACTGAAGGTGGACAGCCATAACCTGGACCATCCTTTCCTTGGTCAGGGTCACATAGAGCTCTAGGACTGGAGATGGATAGCCATGAGCTAGACCATCTATCCTTGGTCAGGGTTTAATAGGACACCAGGACTGAAGGTGGAGAGCCATAACCTGGACCATCCTTCCTTGGTCAGGGTCACATAGAGCTCTAGGACTGGAGGTGGACAGCCATGACCGAGATCATCCTTCCTTGGTCCATGGTTCCATGAAACTCTAGGACTGGAGTTGGACAACTGTGACCTGAACCATTCTTCCTTGCTTGGGGTTCCATGAAACTCTAGGACTGGTAGTGGACAGCCATGACCTGGACCATTTTTTCTTGGTCAGGGTTTCATGAAACTCTAGGACTGGATGTGGACAGCCATGCCCTAGACTATCCTTTCCCAGTCTAGGTTCCATGGAACTCTAGGACTGGAGGTATACAGCTGTGACCTGGACCATCCTTTCTTGTCTGGGTTCCATGGAGCTCCAGGACTGGAGATAAAAAACCATGACTTGGACTATTGTTCCTTGGTCAGGGTTTCATAGAACTCTAGGACTGGAGGTGGACAGCCATGACCTAGACCATCCTTTTTGGTCATGGTTCTATAGAGCTCTAGCTTACCTTCAGATGTCCCTTTTGACCACCATGTGTGGATGATCTCTTGTCCACACTTATCACCAATATGACAGTACCATGACCAATCTGACACATTTTTCATTTTATATTATGGCCTATACTGAAATATTTTTTTGTAAATAAAATGACCCACCCATTGTGTCAAAAATTCTAGGTTTGTTTTTTGCAAAGTCTTGATGACATTAGTATACCATGGGTTGTTGATATAATCAATTTTGCAGGGGTTACCTGATATCAGAAGTCTATAGTATTGGGGTCCTCCATGGTAAAATTGTGGAGGAATGCTCTAAATAAATTATGATGGGATAACTTATATCTGTGCAGCAATATGGTCTTTATGGAAACTCTTTTAGCATGTTGGAAGCTATGTTGGGGGTGACCATTGAGTCTATTTAATCGAAAACGAGAACTGGAATCAGATATATGTTGGAGTTAGTAAATGTGGATGTGTTTGGATGTCGTGATAATTTTGGGTTTTTTGGTCTGTTGGGTTTTTATTGCTGTCTGGGTCCCCTGTAAGTTGAGGAGGTTCATCTCTACTATTGGTGACCATTGTCCTTGGTGGACAAATACTGGGCATTTCAACATTTTTGAGTTGCCACACAAACAGGAGGAGAGGGCAATTGTATTGTATTGACAAAGAAAACCTGTTCTGGTGACACCTGTCTTGGAGGGGAGTTCCCCTTGTTTGTAAAGATTTATGCTTACTTCCTGTGGCATTGGTGAAGCAGGAAGTAAAAAATCCCAACAGGATACAGAGAGCAAAAATACATTAAGGCTGGGTTTATACCTTTGCACATGGATGTGTGTTGTACTGTGCACTGCCTAATAAGTTTTGTTGGGATGCTGATTAGAATGAATGGCAACCCAGTGCCCCAACACATGTTTTGGTATGCTTTAGTGCCATTAAATGTGATCTTTGTATACTTTGATGCCACAAAGCATAGCTGTGAACCCGTCCTAATTTTGACCCCTCTCCACTTTATCAAAAAGTAAAAGTTTTAGCTGTACTTAGAGTTTAAGAGTTTCAGCATCATTCTAGGTAGTACCAAGACCCCATCATGGTAATAGTGACACATAGGTATATTGTGTTGTGTATTAGGCAAGGTATTGTCTGGGACACCTATTCTCATACATGGTTCCTCCAAAGGTTCCTAGGGTTTTTTTGATCTGTGGCTGATTGATTTCTGTTTGTTGTTGCCTGCATAGATCTGGGTCTAATGCCGATTGGCAGAGCCAGCAGTATGACACCAATCATCATTTTAGCTGTCTGTAATAAAGGATATTTTAAACACCAATGGGGGCATTCTACACGTTATCTACTGCTAAATTTATTTAATCAGGGGTTCCCTGAGACCTCAAGATTATTTTCAGGGTTCCTCTGGGGTAAAAGGTTGACAAAGACTGGACTACAGAACCAGGGTGTACTGTATACCATATCATGGCTTAGAGTTAAACTCAAACTTAAATCTACTGTTCAAATTTTGCTCATAATGCCACTTGGGAATGTTTTAGTTATAAATTATTATAATTGTGTATGTTCCTTAATAAAAGAATGTGGACCAATATAAAAAAGGTTATTCCACCCAGAAATCATATTCATATATTTAGGTGTAGTCTTCTGAAGACACTTTCTGGCTTGTGTTATCTGGATGGTCCAGTGGAGAAGCGTCCACTTTTCCTGGCACCATTGGTGTCCTTTTTGGAGTTTTGAGAGTTTGCCCCCATCTTTTGGTGTTTTACCATGTGATTGTTTAATATTACCTTTTAAAAATAAAACTTTTTGAGGGAGTGAAACCTTTGTGTTGATAGAAGTTCAGAGATTTTGTCACTAGAGCAGAGATGTCCAACTTCAGTCCTTGAGGGCCACACACAGACTTTGACTTTGTAAACTACACCTTACTTCATTTTTTCCTGTTTAGTAAAGGAAGTGTGCAGATGCAACCCTTGAAGATTGATGTTGGACCTCTACACTAGGGTGTTTGGATGTAGAAGGATGAATGGTACCTTTGGTTTTGGATGTAGATGAGTATCTGTGCATTGGCTATGACGTGGGCCAGTGTAAAGTGCTCAGTGAATGCAGAATTGGCTACCGAACCTTAGGTGCTTTATAGAAGCCAATTGGCTGGCAATTGCCGAAATTTCAGTTTGTAAGGCTAATCTTAGCTGTTTTTACTCTTTGGTGTCCACTAAAAATTAAATTTAAGAAAAAAGAGATCCTACATTACGCTATATGGATGTTGTGGCCTGGATGAGGAGGCACTTGTTGTCCTTGTTGGGCACAGGTCACTAGGACTTATACACTGCAATGTTCCTGGACTGCTGCCAACACAATCAGCCCATGTGTATGTAAGCTTTATGGTTTTGTTGGGTATTTGTGTTGGTTACACAGATAAAACTAGACAGTGTAAAATGCTCAGTGAATGCAGAGTTGGTTACCGAACCTTTGGATTCAATTATTACCGTCATGCCCAGCCCAATGGGTGCTTTATAGAAGCTGACTGGCTGTCAATTGCCCATTTTTCAGTTTGTAAGGCCAATCTTAGCTTGTTTTACTCTTGGGTGTCCACCAAAAATTTGTTTTTAGAAAAAAGAAATCCTACATTATACTGTATGGATGATGTGGTGGCCTGGATGAGGAGGCACTTGTTGGCCTTGTTGGGCACAGGTCACTAGGACATATACACTGCACTGTGCCAACAGTCAGCCCATGCGTATGTAAGCTCTATGGTTTTGTTGGGTATTTGTGTTAGTTACACAGATAAAACTAGACGTCCAACTATTCTTCACACCATCCTGTATATGCAAGCTGTGACCAGCCTGACATACTGTTGGCACCCTGCTCAGTAAATAATATAGACAGTATGTGTTGTTGACCCAGGTGTTACACAATGTGTTCAGTTACATTGGCACATGTAACATCTCAATGACGCACTCTTCACTGCTTCACCGGGCAATAGTTTTATCTGTTTATCACTGACAATGGGTGTGCTTCTGATCTGCAGTTTCAAATATTCTTTTATATCATCTTTATTTTATACTCTATATAATCTCTATATGCAATTCTTCTCTATATATCATTCTTCTATATAATCTTTATTTTGTAGCATAACTTGTTTGAAAACACAGTTTGTGATGAGAATTGGTATAGGGGAATAAATTGGTTGTGTAAAGTTTTTACCATATCTCTCTAAATGTATTTTTTACAAAGACTTTTGATATTACAAGTAAATATTTCATTGCAATATTCCAGGAATGACTGGTGTCATGGAGCGCCTTGGTGCAAGGTGGACCAGTTATCACCACACATAGACTTTTATTAGATGACAGATTGGGTTTTCTATGAATACCTAATAGAACAACATTTCAATTTGAATTTAATTTTTAGGGAAATGCTGTAAAAATATTAAAAAAATGAACATTTTCTGCTTATTTTCCTAAACTCACATAAATGCTGCAAATACAACTCTAAACTCTTGTTTGTCCTAATTATAAAATTCATCAACACATCTAAATGTATTCTCAATCAATTGTTCCGGGTACATGTGTCCTCGAAAGCTCTTTGGCCTAAATTATTACTTTCAGGTAAAAGAATGTTTGACTCAGAATTTCATTTTTTATGGTATAAGGGGGTTTAGGTAAGGGTAAAGGTAAATAGACCCTGTATGAACATAAAAACTTGCAAAGAAAAGCACAGAGAAGTCAAGTGTTTGTAATTCTTATTTGCAGTGTTTTTGGTTACAATAAATTTGTATATTTGCAGAATGGTATTTGTTTGGGCAAAGGGACCCTTACTTAATGTAGAATTGTTGCCCGTGTCTTTGGGTAAATTCACTCGCTTTATGTGCTCTACTAACCATTGCCACTAAAAGTAAATCAAAATCCAAACTTTAAATTGTCATTAGATAAAGAACGTATGGGAAATCCTCGTGCCAAGTAAAACAGTCAAAAGAGTAGAATTCTTTTCATTTCAAAGTATTTTCCCTTCACTTTTTGTTGCATTTCTGAGCTGTAGTAGATTGAACATATGGGTTGGTATAGGTTCCTACTCCAGAAATACAATACCTAATGCTCTGATAAATTCTAAACGAAATGCCTAACTCTACCCAATTTTTTAGGGAGGCTTGTTTTTCAATTAATTTTCCAGTGGAACCCATAAAAGAAATAGGTGATAGAGTTCTCTCCGTGCCTAATACGACAGGTTTATTACATTAATTCTTTCCCCTAATTTGGAAAATAACAAATATTTGCTTTGTTAAGGTGGATAATCCAACCAGCAAAGCCAAGGTTGGTTGGTTGGTGAATCTTTCTCACACATATGTTAAGGAAGAGTGACCTCCTCCAGTAAATTCTACACACCTGTGAACATCAAGAATGGATTTTCGCCCTGGTTTTGCATTAGAATGATGTGCCTAAAACCCATGCCGAGCCGTCTGGATTTCTATCTCGGCATATACTTATCCAAGTTTGTATTACAACAAAATGTATACTTAGCTTGGGGAGCTGTAATGGGCACTTTCACTTACCTTATCCCTCACTCCCCCTGGCAACTGATATTCATCTTTTCTCTCTGTTACTCTAAATTTTAAGTGAACCTTTACGTCTTTACTTATAGAGCGGGACTGCTGGTCCTGCATTGTAGGTGATGATGCCAAAACCTAAGCCTTTTAGGAAAGTGGCTGTGGGGTACTGAGGAAAGAACCAACATGGGCAAGCATTTAACCATTTCAGTGAAAAGGCAGCCCCACTCCCCAAAGGGTAGTTTTAATTTATCTAGGTTCAAGCCCTAGAACACCCCAATTTTTATGTCTTATTTAAAGTGTCTTTGGTTTAAATTAGGTTCAGGGTTTTTCAGCAATTAGGTAAGGTTTGCAGTAAAAGTGCTCGGAAAACATTTATACGTCAGGTATTTCCCCACCCATGTTTGTCGCATAGTGTAATGGAGAGCATTCTGTCCTGTCATGTTCTAAGAGCAGCATTCATCACCACAGCCAGGGTGACAAGTTGTGAGTATAGGGTGTGAGGACAGGGCGTGTTTGTTAGGTTAATTGAGCTTTATTTGTGTTGGAAACTGTGAGCAGGGTCTAATTTGCTTGGGGTGTTACAGTCTGGCTTTTAGTAGTGAAATAGAATAATAAAAGAGCTGTGATTGGTGTCTTTTGTTATTAAAGTGCAGGGTAAAGGTGTGTTGTATTAGGACCCTTTTAGATATAGACCTTGAACCGGCATGTCCGGATTTGTCCTTTATTTACTTGTATTACATATATATGTGTATTTATATGTATTTACTTGTCTAATATATATATATATATGTATATTATTTTAATATATCATATTTTCATTGTGAGTCAAGAAAAAGTCTTCTTTTTTACTTGATTATTTTATTCCTTTTCCACTCTACATATGATTCTTGTTGTGTACAGAGGTTAGTAGCTGAAGCTGAAATTTGCAAACTGGTTAACAAGTAGGAGCCACAGCTCCTTTCTACTTCCCTTCTCTATCTGATTTCATTATTTATTATTAATAAACAGTATTTATATAGCACCAACATATTACACAGCGCTGTACATTAAATAGGGATCCATTTAGAAATGGCATGCTTAAAAATAGACGACTACATCTAATCACTCTCCAACTCACAGTTCTCTATGAACTCAATGTTGCTCTTTTTATTAGCAGACCAGGACCCTCAATATGTTTTTTTAGTGCTTCATCCGTCAATTTTGACAAAAATAACAGCAAACTAATTTAGGTACTTTCAAGGCACTAATTAAGGCATAGGAACACATTTTGCATATTAAAACCATAATTTATGTTTTTAAAAATTCAGAAATATGTTTACCGTAGCAAGAACATCCAATTGTACATCCAATCTTGCAGAGTGTTCCACGCGTTTCGCAACATAATCTTCCTCAGGACTGATGAGATTGATATTGTACTTAGAATAATTTATAAAAAGCAAAAATAGCCATAACCACTACTGCGGTTTTTCAAGATGGCAAATCGAAAAAACGAACCAGACTAAGCACCACCGATATCTACCATCAACTCGACATCTCAGTTTATACATAGGCTTAATGGGAGGGGGGCATATCTTTAGGTGCTTTGATCCTGCTGTACTATTCTATATTCTATATATTTATATATATTTATATATATATATATATATATTCTATACTTTTATACTGGCACATTCCCGTTTTTGAATTGATTGGATTTCTTTGATCTTTAGAGCTGTACAATAGAGATATGTTTATAGCCATTGAGTGAAAAGAGGTCCTTTTGCTAGTTGAGAGCCAGGTAGTTGAAGTGAACCTAAAAAGCAAAACTGTTTTTTTTGCACCACGTGTTTGGTTTTCTGTTGGATTTATCCAAATTGGTAGAGGGCTCCTTTGGAACCATTTTCTGTTTTTATTTTGCATGCAGAAAGTTCAGTGGCATTCTCAATTATCTTCTCATCACCGCAGGCCAGTTGGTAAGCCAAATTTATAATGATGGCATTACTTGCATCTATCAAACAGTTCCATGCGGAGCCACGCATAGGCAGAGAGGCTGCTGGTCTATAGATGCGAGTGTTGCTGGGAATTGTAGTAGCTGCGCCAATTCAATGCAGCAGCGGGCCAGCGGAAATTCATATTTAGGATTTCTTTGGGGGCCAAAAAAAAGGACGTTGAGTTTGACACCTCTGATTTAGAGGAACTTAGATAATAGATGATAAAATGAATCGTCACTACAGAAGTTTTTCAGATCCATCTTTTCTAGTGCTGTGCTGACATGGAAAACTCCTTACAAGTAATATGAACATGCAACATCGGATTATTCACTGACTAAGCAATAACAAAGAAGTAAGGATGATAGCTATAAAGCCAACACCTTAATCACTTATCCAGTAGCTGCAACTTCCGTGTCTTTGTCCTGATGAGTTTTAGTAAATGTTCCTTTACATCCAGGACTGTATTTACCATGATGACACTCTTGTACCAGTGCTTTGGACAGCAGGGTTAGAAAGGGCAACACCAAGCTAAAAAATTGACAAAATTGGGAGTATTTTTGTAACATGATTGGTCCAAAATGTCAGTTTTGTCAAGAGGCAAAAGCAAAGTGTATGTAGGTTTTAATCAATGTAGGTAGAACTTCCATATTCATACATAGATATTTTGGCTGTAGCATTGTAGTGGGAAGATTTTGCTTCTTGAGCATTGCAGTTTAATATCTGAAGTCAAACTGTACAAGATATAATGAACACAAGGCTGCTGTGGATTTTGGTCTTGCTTGGTGACAATAGAAAAGCCGCAGACTCCTCTACACATGATCCCCATGAGATCTTCAGAGTGTAAAAATTGTTTATGGATTAAAATAATCCTATAACCCCTGTAAATAATCCCTGTAGTGTAATCTGCAGATCTGTTATGATTATTCTGTCTCCATCCAGGAACAGCAGACGCACCCAGACTGGTTATAATTTAAGGAGTATAAGAGAACATCTAAGCTATAGCTTAGGTTTTTATAATAAGCGATGCCTGGCCTCTCCTACCTGGAGAAGACCGACTTTCCCACATTGATTTTTTTTTTGCCAGGGAATCTAATTTAACCTCCTTTTAGCCAAATCATATTTTCCCATTTTGCTGTGAGTACATTCAACAACTGATAGCTTTTTATTATTCCTCTGCTTGGCCAGAACACAGGGATTTCAAATATGTTTGTGTCATATACATTGTGCGTAGTTAAATCATCTGAGACGGCATTTGCATTTCAATTTGCTAAGTGCATTCATATCTATGGTCCCTTTGCATATGGAAAGTCTGCACTGTAAATACCATTCTCAGCTGCATGCATACTAATAAAGAGAGCTGCCTTTCAAATATATTCATCAATGAATTCTCAATCATTCATTTCTCAATCATGCATGTGGATAGACAAATGCAAATCATTTTCTTTCAATGACTGTTCTCTTTTGTTTTTATTGTTTCCACCGGGGTTATTTACCCCTACTATTAAACACCCTACAACATACGGCTCTAAACGGATGATATATAAAGGGTGCTCATGCCGTGAGCAAAGTTACCCCACCAGCTGTGTGTTATGTGACTTGGCGTAAAATAAGGCCCACAAATGATGGAGCACATTTCTAGAGGCAGTTTTTATGTAGCAAGTGTTATGGTACTCCTTGAAAATTCGACTACAAAGGCCTCCACCATAATACTACCTTCTATGCTGCTTCTTACCTACCAAACTAAAAATCTATCATGTTCCCTCACAGCTCAGCCCAGCTCCTTCTACCCCAAAAAGCAATTTAAAATTTAAAAGTTTCCCAGGGCCTGCTGGGATTTTCCATCTGCTACTACCCCAAATCCACGGCCTCTCACAGATCAACACTGTTGTATCTTGCTGCAAAACCACAGCATCCAACAATGATTTCTGGGACATCTAAAGGCATGCATTAAATCCGGAGCATTTGCAGGAAATTGCTGATGAGAAGGTTTCATAGTTCAATGTTGAACCCGCAAACTTTCTTTTAAGCTGGGTGGGAAGAAGCCGTAGGCGGGTGGCAGAGCCTGTAATATGACCAAACTCTTCAGTAACCATCCAAAAACAGCCAGGTGGGGACTGAAAAGGTCTGGTGGTGCACCGCCCAGGTAAAAGGGGCTGAGGAGAACACTGTAGCTGATGTCTACTTTTCCTTTCCCCAAAACAGGCCGTCATGACCTCCGTCTACCTGCACCTTCCTCCAACATTATAAACCTTAAAGCTTGGCCAAACTGTGCATTAATGTTTAAAATCAAATTAGCATGCGCTGAGAAATTAGTTTCATGCCATACCTAATCACTAAGCCGTGTGAGACCAGTGCTGCAGTTTCTTTGTAAAATCTATATTTCCACAGATCTGTATGTTTATAAGTATTACAAGTGACCTCAAGTTGTAACTACAATTTAAAAAATTGATTAGGAATTGGTCAAACTATCACTGCCTTTGGAAATATAATTTGCGATTGTCATTTGGCATTGTGCAGTTAAACCAGCCAGTGTTGTTTATGGTATGGTTCAAATATTTCCCCATCCAGGGATGCATTTGTTTTTATAGATTATACTTCCATGTTATCGGTAACGGTTCTGACGGGTGACTGATGGCCACTCCTCTGTAAAAATGTGAGATCAAACTTTTGCACATCTGCCATTGTGAGTACCAGCAGAGAATTGTGCTGGAGGTCCGATGTCTGACACGAAGATGGCCCCAAGGTCTCCTTTATTTATTTAACTAGAAGAAGAGTTACAACAGAGTGTTTGTAATTATTCCGGCACAAACAATACATCAGGATCTGGCAATAGATAACTGTGCGGCTCCTTTCTATGTCTATTATATTTTATAGACTAACAGTATTTTTCTGTTCTCTATTGTGCTGTTGGCGTGTACAAAAATAAACAATTTCGCAGCCAGATGGTTTTCATTCAAAGTTTTCTTGGGCGCTTGATGGAAAGGGGAAATTGTATTTAGCACTTTGTGCCTTGCCATGAAAAATTTCAGGGTTAACATGGATAAAACTAAGAAAGCCAGGTATCCTGTGCAACTACAACTTTGTTTTCATTGTTAGTTAATCCTTGTGATCCTTTTGTGCATCAAAAATAGAAGTTGAGGCTCTTTTGTGCAGCGCCATAAAGAGATCTCCAGCTGCCACCACTGGAAGAGTTCTGTCTGACTGTTAATATTCTAATATTGTATATTATTGTATATTGTATATTAGGTGAAACCTTAAGACTAAGGAATGCTGATACATACACAGATAAAATGTATACATCGGCACTATTTTACCTGCCAAATTTCTGTTTTTGTTCATTTTCCTCCCAGGATAATTCAGCGGGTGCACCACACGCCATATCTTTCCAGCTGCCCAGCTGTTACCAGCAGTTAACCAACAGCTGCCTGTTTATTATTATTATTATTATTATTATTAAACAGGATTTTTATAGCGCCAACATATTACGCAGCGCTGTACATTAAATAGGGATTGCAAATGACAGACTAATACAGACAGTGATACAGGAGGAGAGGACCCTGCCCCGAAGAGCTTACAATCTAGTAGGTGGGGGAATTTCACACACAATAGGATGGGAGATATGTAGTGGTGGGAAGTAATGAGGGTTTAGCAGACAGAAGAAGATGGGTAGGCAAGTTTGAAAAAATGAGTTTTGAGCGCTCTTTTAAATGAGCAGAAAGTAGGAGCAAGCCGAATAGGGCGAGGAAGACCATTCCAGAGAGTTGGAGCAGCTCTAGAGAAGTCTTGTAACCGTGCGTGTGATGAGGTTATGAGTGAGGAAGTCATTAGTAGATCATTGGAGGAGCGGAGGGAGCGGAGGGGGAGTATTTTTTAACCATGTCAGAGATGTAAGTGGGACAATAACTGTGTAGGGATTTGTTTAGCCATCATATATCAGTGTTTATTGACATTTTAACACAGGGGAACCCTCAAAATAACATTAAGGTCTTCAGGAAACCCCTACTATAATTACTAAATCCACAGCTCACAGTATATTAGTGTGGTTCTCTTACATTGCTGGTCATTGGGAAGAATGTCGCCCTTACAGATAGTCAAAAACATCATTGGTGTCACCTAAACTGACCTGAGAATAACAAACTTCTTGTTGGTCAAGGAATCCCCAGGAATCTTTGGAGGAACCCTGGTTGTGAGACACTGGCCTAGAAGGACAGTACTAGAACCAAGGGGAGAAAAGCTGCTGTCATTTGCAGTGGTGGGGCAGAAAGAAGGAATGAGGGAAAGACAAAGAAGGAGTGGCAGGGGGCAATTTCTTTATTGGATACATTGAGCGAAATGCAGCTCGTCTTCTGTTAATTGTTATATTTGCAGAAGATATTGAACATAGGGACATCATAATGGGTAGGAAGACGTGTAATGGGGGACACCTTGAGAGGTGCTTAAAGATGGAAAGATATAGACACTGTAAATTTACCCTAATTTACCACTTTTTCTGAGCCAAAATTTACCCTTTTTAAAGTTTTAGTGATAAAGTGACCAATCTCCCAAGCTATTGAGTGACTGCTATGGGGAAGCAAGGTGAGATGAGCTGCAGAGTTACTTGTGGTTGAGGAAGCTACCTTTATTGATGAATTCATCTACAGCTATGGAGATTTGTGACAGTTTGTTTCAAGGAATATTTATTGCTTTTTAAGAATATGGAAATTATTTAATGTCCATAGCCTGAACAGGGTTTCACTTTATTATTGCTTGCAGTATGCCTGTGTCTCTTGATGCCCATAAGAGCCAGATGCCATATCTGCCAAATTCAGGATGTGTCTGCCAGCATCTATGATCTGTGTCTTATCATATAAATGAATCACATTCATCCTGGCTTGTTTTGTGCTTGTTCTCTCCTGAATTATATCTAGTCTTTCCTGCGGCGATACGTGCTGTGTGTTCTTGTTCAGTGATGCCGATCTATTACAATGCCCTATATATCTTCTTCTTAAGGCCCCTAAACCGTCACATAATTCAGGCACAATGCCACATTTCAATCTTATTTCTAAATAGGGAGTCATAAATAGCGAGGTATTCTGCCATTACATACTATTACAAAAGCTGGGCACTGTTGGGTGGCCAAACATTTTTAATGTCTAGTCTTTCATGCATTCATTAATTGTTGCAGTCCACCCTCTGGAAATGCTAGCTGCATGGTTGTCTCGTAGACATCTACGAGTCTATGACCAAGCAAGTGATTGATAATGGCGCCACTTAATTTCTCTGGGGCAAAGTGACATGTCCTTTTGATTGGGAACATCATTTCCATCACACATATATTGGACTCTCTTTTGTGTATGTGTTGGAATGTTATGGCATATCTAATATTTTTAGACTTGGGGAGCCATGAGATATTTTTCTGTTCTCTATTAAGGGAACCTACCATGGAACCTTCCCCACCACTTTGTTAATCTGCAGAAACATCATATTTCTGGGTAAGGGGGTGCATGTGGCTCTCTCTTCCTGTGCCAGATGCAGTGGGTATAGGATGCTCTATCAATTAAACCTACCATATGCATTTTAAAATATCAGGATCTCTATAAGTGTCATTAAAAGATAGTGTGTTTGGCAGCAACCTACAGATTTTGGTCTCTTCTGATAAGGAGAGTGGGGAAATTGTTACCCTGCTGCTATAATTCATACTGTGAGATCTAAAGACGCTTAAGTTCTGTACACACATCAGATTATCATCACCCGTAATGAAAAGTCATGCTAGTCTTGGGTAAAAAGTGACGTGTACAGTGATCCCCTGATGTTGTTTATCAGTGTGCCACAGCGCATTGATGTACGTCCGATCAGGAATGACTGCTGTGCATTTCAATGGAAGAGAGCAAGCCCTCTCATCCTACCCCTCTCCATAGAACAGGAAGGTGCAATGTGTTCTCTAACACAATAATTTTGTTCTCTAACACGCACTTGACATCTGTAAAGGCCAATGGAAAGCAAGGCAGCAGTACCTAATCTGCCTGAAAACTGCAAGACTGGGTGGTATTCTGATATCTGTATTATCGCCACAGGTACCATTGTTCTCCTGGTGATAAGTGATGAAACCTCTGGCTGTTCCTTCTGCTCTCTTACCAATCTATTAGCAAATAAGGCAGGCTGGGCAGAACTGCACAACGGCTATGTACATACATCAGAGGATTATCACCCGTGTACAGCGATGGCCTGACGCCATTCTTGGATCTGTCCTAATGCATTCAGAAGAACAGCTATACAGGTCAAGGTAGGAAAACACAGTGGGGTGCTGCTCGCTTGCCTCCCCTCTACTTAGAACAGAATGGGTGCTGTTCCGAATCCATCCTCTGTCGCTCTGTCACTGGAAACAATCAGGAAATATCTTATAGCGATGAAAATTTGACATGTGTACACTTCCTTAGAAGCAACTTGCAAGGAGGGAGGAAGAAGCTAAATTTTCATGCTGAAGTGAGGAAAGTTGGTTGGAACCAGACTGGAAAGGACATTCCAGTCGAGTTGGCCTATAGTCAATCCTCCTTGGATTCACCAAAACTAGGGTATGTGAAGGCATAACTAAGAAGAATCTGTAGGCAGGTGATGCCCCCAGTACTGTGACCCAAATTTTCAGTAACCACCCAAAAACAGCTGGATGGTTACTGAAAAGTGCCAGGTTGTGCACCCGGCTAAAAGGAGCTAGGGGAGAACACTGTAGATGTTCCATGCACTTTATCCAATCATACAAGCCTTTACACTACATAGTTGTTGGTCTAAAACTCTCCACACTAGTTTCTGAAAATATGCTTGGGTTGGTTTGTAATGGAAAATCCAGTGTGGTAATACCAGTCATAGCACTGGTCAATGTGTGAATTGTTTGCATTACTCAAATAACTGTCCATACATTTGTGTTCTTCAGCATATCTAGAACATTTCTTCATTATATTTATAGCTGAATATAAGAACTCTCTGGTGTCCTCGGCAGTGTGACTAATAGGACAATAATGTGGTTATTTGTGTCCGGAACTGTCCTCCTCGTGTTTTTTATCCCATGCAGATAGCACTGTGTTCAATCACTTAAACGTGCTTTACTGGAAGCTACAATTTTCCTTACTCTTGCTGGGCTGGCAACGTGTGATGGTCACTAAAGGACAAGCCGTGATTTTAATAACCTAGTGCTGGGGCAGAGGACAGCGACAATATTTTAGTATGTATGACACATCCTCTGCATGTCAATGCAACGCATCATGTTCCTAAGTGGACATGTCGTTAACATTTACATTTCACATGAATCAATTGGGCACATGCCAGCATGACCAAATCACATGAATATATATATAAATGTTTCTTGCCAAAGAGCAAAATAATTGAAATTTCCTAGCCTAGGTGAACACATGGTCAGTGGTTACCAATCCATTCTGTAATGTTTTAGGAATATTAAAAATACTGTCCTCATATTCAGAACAAAAAACAAGCAAAATCAGCTGTGCTGATTATTACACTTTATATTTATGAGGTTGATATACTAAATGAGGAATAAAACATCCAATTTTTTCATCACTGTGCAGTGTACCTCCGTATACAGTGCATACATTTGCATTGATGTGCCATTTTAATTTTGCATAAGTAAATGAGATACAACATGGGAGCTGATGGAGGTCAAATGATGCATCTCCGGGGTTTGCGAGTCAGGCCTCCAGGGGATATCGACTGCAGTGTTTCATGCGTCCAAGTCTAGAAGTGATCACTCGTTAGTGTACCATAGCAAATTGATTGTTGGTTTCCTTGAGAAAAGCAAGAATTCCCACAGCCTAGTGATTCATGAATCATAGTGGGTATATGTCAGCTTTTTTAGTGATGTGTATGGATTGTTATCACAAATGTTATGGCAGTGATTGAGGAATGAGGGTATTGGAGTACCTTTGTTATGACTTTGCTTTTGATTTAAGGTTGTTTAATGCCTTTTTTTATAGGTTGTGTTCCTTTACCACTCAGTACAGTCCTGCTGCCTATACAGCAGGGGAGTCAAACTCTGGCCCGCGGGCCAAATTTGGCC
Organism: Pyxicephalus adspersus; assembly: GCF_032062135.1. Lineage (NCBI taxonomy): Eukaryota > Metazoa > Chordata > Amphibia > Anura > Pyxicephalidae > Pyxicephalus > Pyxicephalus adspersus. The sequence continues at coordinate 13,166,721 of NC_092861.1, read as the reverse complement.
CACAATGTCATTTTTTTGGCCCTCAAAGGAATCCTAAATATGAATTGCAGCTGGCCCGCCGCTGCATTGAAATAGTGCTGCTACTACAATTCCCGGCATCACTCACTTCTATAGAGCAGCCGCCTCTCTGCCTATGTGTGGCCCAGCATTGAACTGTTTTATAGACGCAGGATATTGTAGTAGAGGCATCATTTGCGTCCATAGACCAGCGGCCTCTCTGCCTATGCGTGGTCCCGCATTGGACTGTTTTATAGACGCAGGGAATTGTATTAGCGATATTTCAGTTTCAAGTTTGGCCCGCGACTTTGTCTAAGTTTTTAATTTTTTCCCACTGTGTATTTGAGTTTGAAACCCCTGCTATACAGCTTCTCCTGGGTGCAAAGGTAGGCTAGACTGGATCACGTAAGTAATGCAGTGCAAAAATGGAAAGAAATGGACCAGTCTACTGAAGTCTGAATTCTTATTTATTGCCATAGCTTAATACAATTTGGACTTACAAGATAGATCATGGATCTCAATGCATAAGCCCATAATTGCCTCATACATGCATATAGACCTGCAACAGCTAGAGCCATTTCCACTTGTCTATCTTTGTCTTTTTATTTCAGAAAAAGTCTTTCAGGTACCTTGTGGCCAATTCACCAAAATCTGTCATGGCTTCTTCACAAGCAGGGTTCTTCCAGAGGTTGCTAGGGGTTCCTTGAGCAATGAACAGTTTGTGATTCTCAAGTCAGTTTAATTGACACCAATGATCTTTTTGTCTATATGTATAGGTGACATTCTTCTAAATAGCCAGCAATGTAGGGGGAATTCTTCCCACTATAGTAATTAAAGCAGGAGTTCCCTTAAGACCTGAAAGTTTTTTCAAGTTGTTCCCCAATGTCTAGAAACACTGCTCTAGGTTTTATCCTCAAGGCTTTCCCAACCTAACTCTGTAGTAAACAGGAGTTTCATATCTTGCACTGATGAATACTGACAAGCTTGCCACAGCTGTGTACAAGTGACGTATAAGACTTTGAGCTGCATATGTGCTATAAGACAAGCAAGCATGGATAACTAAAGAGGCCAGTGTCATGATGAATATGCAAGTTGGCATTTCTTAAGAAAAAAAGCTACTTGCCTGAGAATCATCAGAGACCCAGAAAAAAGGGATTCCAAATTTTGGATGAGGGATTCCTACTGTCCAATTTTACTTTCTTCTAGTTCTTCTAGGTCAACAAGTGCGATAGGGACAGAAAACCGGTCAAGTAGAATTTTTAGGACATGGGCAACAAACAGGTGCATGATTCTTATTTAACAGGTTTCCATGTGGACCAAATTACCCTTTTACATTGTGGTAATATGTATGTTACCATAACATGTGCTGGTGCAATACCGTGCCATTTATGTGACTCGCACCCTAGTGAACCTGCATGGTTGCACTCCACAATGCATGGCAACAAATGGTATCACATTGTTGTATCTGGACATGCTGGGGTGCACTGTACAAATATAAATGTGCCTCTAATGATTTAGGTCTTAATAAACCTTTGCCTTGGTGTAGGAGATACGTTGCAGTATTTTAGTAGGAGGCTTGCTGCTTATGAGTGCTTTTATGCATACTTACCATAACCTGAAGGTTTGATATGTCACAACCGGTGAGAAAGCGGAGACTGAAGCTGACACAGTGTGTCGTATTTTCTTTGTATTAGTTAGGGGGCTTTGACCTTACTTGACTCTGAGGAAGAGAAAGCATTTGGCATTTCGACGAAGAGGTGATGAGCAGTGGTTCCAGCAATGGTTGTGTGCTCACACCTAATCGTCTTATGAATATAACCCAAACTGGTCAATTTATTTTCACCTGAAGGGTAAAGATTTACTATTTGTAAACTTCAGTTTGTTAAGAGGTGATCACCCTAAAGACTTTGTGGAGCTGGGTTTGTCGAGCACCACCAGCATGCTGGACCATTTTGTTCTTTTAAAGATGGAGTTGTTAATCTGTCTTCTATAGCCTACATGGAGGACACCTTGGGCCCCCTTATTGGAATTATCCAGGTCCGTGTATATTGGCAGTAATTGATTTCCACCAGAGAACGTTTGAGGGAATTTCAGATTCCTTGTTTTATAAATAGAGCCCCTTAAGTTGTCCTGGCCTCTGCACCCAAATGATTATAGCTGCAAATTAGATTTTAAAGAACGTGTTGATGCAATTCCCTCATATTGCGGATTCACAAACTAGGCCTTGGAGACTACTGGACTTCCATTAACACCTATCTGATGAAAAATGTGACTGATCTCCTTTATTCCAGTGACAGGTCTTGGGGGACTTATTTGAATTCACATTGGTTTGTGGTTTGCAGGGACTGTACAAAAAAAAAATCTCTTTTTTATTACACTTGTCTTTTTTCTTTCTTAAAGTGTTAACTGCTTACCGGTGTCCTAAATTGGCTTTATTTTTATATTTCTGAATATGAAACAAGAAAAAAAATATCTGTCTGCTGGTACCATTATTTTTCCAGCTACAGCACAGAAATCATTACACCTCACTCATCTATTTTTGTTTTTATTTTTCATGTATTGTATATATGTTGCTGGTTTATTAGACAGCAATTTACAGAATACACATAAGTCTAGAGAAGAGCTATTACCTCTGATATGGTTATACAGGTAACCATGCACTAGAAATAGTTTTATTATAAACCTTCCAGTATGGTTTGGGTAGTGGGGAAAACCCCATTTATATGCAGGTTGAAGATGGTGGCTATTAACCCCGAGGCCTTATTACTGCATTACCTTACCTACATAGTTGTTATTACCTTATTACAAGTATTTGCAAATCACTATATCAAAGCTAGACTTGTTTTACCTTTGGAACAGCTTGAAGTGTATCTTTGAGTGGGGCTTTCTGATATTTTTTATTATAGCCTATTGGATAGATTTACCTCTCTTTTTGACCTGGTTACCATTATCAGAAAGTAAGGGGAAATCCAAAATGTATGTTTTTTCTCAGAACAAAGGGAACTCCTGTAATGGAGATGCCTCTTCTGGAAACAATAGTCTAAGAGGGGAATTTGCATCCCTTTTTACGATTTCCACTAATTTCCTGTTGTGATAAGAAGGGAAAGAAAAGTCAGCAAAAAATACCTGGCCAGAGGTTTAACCCTCAAACAAAAAGATTTGGTTAAGCAAAACTTATAAGGAAGTGCAAGAAAGTTTTAAAACTCATAAAAAATTGATTGTATCCCTTTAAGCTGATTTGAAGCATATGTTATATTCTTCTACCTTGTATCAGGGAGTTTATTTACTGACCTTGCCTGACCCAAAGTCAGCATTCTGAATCTCCTTGTCATCCAGCTGTCTGTACATGGTCTTCTCATCCCCGTCTATTGCCTTCAGGGGAGGTGACACGTCGTCTGCAGCGTCTTTCTGGATGGGAACAGAATAAAATGTAACTTTGAAAACTGTTTACTAGATAACATGTATTAACTGTATTCATTCTGACATTTCCTTCAGTATCCAGAGCTTCTTCTTCACCATTATTTATGAATCTAGAAAGTAATAATACATTTCCATGGGTAATGAGTGTGGTTTACGTAAAGCTGGAGCTTCACTATAGTAGAAAAATGAGTTATTATCTACAAAAAATGATCTTATAACATTTTGTGTAAGAAGAAAGCCCCCTGGTATGTTCTGGCCAGTCATGTTGCTGGGCAGGGGATATCTGGATTAAAAGGATATGCTTTGGATTTATTACATGCAAGTGGAGGTTGGGGAGTAAAAGTGGTGTACATAAACTTAAACCTCTTGATTTGGCAGTATCAGAAGGACCCCAGCCCAGAATCTATCATTTTACCTTCTATCTATTTGACATTTAAGAACCAGTACCGTATACAGTGAATGTTTCTGGAACCACTTGTTTGTCTTGTGTTTGTTCTGAGTGATGGCGGACAACAATACATCTCTTGTTTTTGTCTGATAACTGCAAGTCACATGGAACAAACCGGGTCTGTTGTGAAATTACATGACTGTTGTCTGGCTAATCATTAAAATGTTTTAGAATGGACACTGGTCAAGAGAAAACACCAGCCAGTGTGGATTATGGGAAGTTAGATGCTCCGGGGATTGTTTTTGTGATTGTGAGTTTCTGCAGAAAAATGTAACCTTGAAGACAAGCTTCTGATCTGTAATGTACACAGCATCCAAATTGTGCATTGACAACAATATGGGGACAGATGTCAAGGAATAGCTTTTTTATTTTCTTCAAACTTCTTATGGAACTATATTATGTCATCTAAATGGGTCATCTTGAAAAAGAATGAGAATGGAAATAAAGTTTGTGTATGTTAAAGAGAAAACTTGTGCAGAAAATTCTGAGTAGTTGAGGAGCTTGGGACCCATTAAAGGTCCAATTGACTGGGAGAACACCAAACCTGAGCAACAAATCTAATTCTGAATCCTATCTTGTGCTGGCATACATGAAAACGCACCACTTCAATTGCTGGGGATATTATTTGGTTTTCTGTTTTTAGTTTAGTTTACCTTAGGGCCAACACCCCCCTTTTTACCAGCAGTTTATTTTTCACACATTGGGTTTGAATAATTAAAGCTCTACAAATTTGTAGTAGATAGACTATCATGGGATGATCCAACTACCTGGATGATCCAACATTTCTGGAACGGATCTGGACCAGGACTGAAAGCATTTGCTAACTAACAGCGATCACTGAAGTTCTCCCATGATAGTATATATTCTCTAGTTTTGGAGAGGTTTAACAAATTTGGCCCATAGACCTAAAAATAGGTGATCATTTTGCTCTAAACCCTGAGATCTTGGGGTAGAGTCGTTTATCACTTGTCAGGCATTTTGTTACAACCAATGCAACTTTTTTTAGGACATAGAGTATAATGGAAAATCTTTCTGCAAGCAATCTCCATTCACTGCAGATTCACTGATTGGTAAATGCCAAGTGTGCATGAATGTGCCCATATGCAGCAATAGTTAAATAAATATACCTCTAGTTAAACAGTAGAAACTGCAGAAACCCTACTTTTATGCTTTGACAACAAACATGCTCTCCTCTTGTAAAGCTAGTATTACTTTATTACTAAAGGAACATAATTCTGGTTCTAATCCCAGCAACGGCTACTTCTCTGTCTAGAAAGAGTGTCACAGTGTCAAAATATATATTTGTCTCTTATTCTGAGAAATGTTGTCACAGGGCCTCCCAGTGATGGAAAATCCTAAATTTAGTTGTCGGATTCGGAATAGGAATGGATAAGATATCTTTACATGGGAATTCTTCAAATGTATTGCTTGTTATATCTATAGAGCAGAGAAGTAGATCTTCACAGAGGGACACATACAGCAGTAAAACATTTCAACAAGGGATTAAACTCTTCCCTACTGTATCCAAAATGGAAGAAAAAAGTTGTGAAAGCTACACCTTAACGTTATTACTGTTGTCTACTCAGAACTAATGCTTCATTTTCGATGAATACACTGGAGGACGTAGCCAACATCAAACTGACTTTGGGCACCCCCCCCCAACGGATTTAGGGGTCTCTGTTGGCTGAGGAGTGTCTGGGGCCCCTTTACAATGGTACTATTTGCACTTTTCTATGCCGCTGGTGGACCAAAAGGCTACATTTTTAGTTTAACAGGCGTGGGACCAGGAGGAATAGGGAGACTTTAAAGTGTAGGGAAGTATTAAAATACTTATTCCTTACGAATGCTAATTTGTTTTTGTAGTAATGGCAGTGTTCTCCCCAGCCCGTTTTAGCTGGGCGCACCACCCAGCAGGTTTCAGTAACCACCCGAGAAATTGGACCAATACAGGGTCTGGCACCTGCCTACAGCTTCTTCCCACCCAACCTAAAAACATTTCTGGTGAGAACACTGAATGGGACAGTTTATCAAACAGCAGAACCTCTCTAGGTGAAAATATCTTGTTTTGGACGTGTTGCAATAGCCATCAGCGTGTCTGCACTAATTCCCTATCTGCTGTAAAAATAGTTGTTTTTTCGAAAGCTTCCTACAGATGTCTGTGGTCAGACTGAAAAGAGAAATCTGCGCTATGATACGTACCCTCTTTCTGTGTTGAAATCTGTACCCTCTTTTTGAGTGTTGAAATCTGATGATCTTTCATCTTCCTGTAAGAAACTTTCCAAGCTCTAGCGCAGGGGTGTCAAACTCAAATACACAGAGGGACACATTTAAAAAATTAGACAAAGTCGCGGGCCAACCTTAAAATTTATTGAAAATTTTCCTTCTCATTAGTTAAAAAAACCCTTTTCATATGGAAACAAAGAGGTTTTGCTTCTCATTCAATCTGGAACAGGCTTATAATGGAGAAAGAGGCATAAAAAACCGGGCCAGAGTTTGACACCACTGCTCTGGACCAACTTTTAGTTCCTCTTCAGATGTTCTTGTGAAGCGATGTGATGTTGGTTTTTCCTTGGTCAGATCTCCACCTTGAAGAGCCTGATCACTTATTAGGCAGAGCAATATGTACAATGTCATAATTCATGAAAATAAGAATTCTCTTTTTTTTACTCATCCAAGTCTAAGTATACATGGATGGAGAAAAATAGCAACCAATCACATTTTTGTGATGGATACAAAATAATATATGCATCACCTTCAACTGGTTGTCCTTCTTGTTGTGACAACTTAAAAATGGAATTTCCCTCATTATTCGGACACTTTTTAGCATTATTATAAAAAGTTTAGTCTTTAGACATATTTTTAAGGAACTTTTTCATGTAGCTTTTACACTTTTACACACTTGCTATATCAAATGTCAATTGTTGTTTTAGGTGTATATATATATTTGTAAACTACCTCTTACAACTTTTTATTGTTTTAGTTTTTTTTTGTAATAAGCCTGGTTGGGCTGGTAGATGTGATGTGGTAGATGGTCGTTGTGCAGCACTACTAAACAGAAAATGGAGATTGCATATGTAAGGTTGTGAGAATTTATCTAGCACTTTTTTTAACATAGGGAAACTCTTTGAGGTAACTTTCAGATCCTCTTCTATAAATACTATATCCACCACTCACAGTATATTAGAATGGGGGTCAGGAGAAAGAATGCCTCTTAAATTGCTGGCTGGTGTGGCCGGTATCACCCTTACAGATAGCCAAAAAGATGATTGGTGTCAGTTAAATTGACCTGAGAGTCACAAACTTCCCATTGCTCAAGGAACCCAGAGGAACCCCTGGAGGAACCCTGGTTGAAAAACTCTGTTATAAACCATGTGGCTATGTATTATATAGTTCCCGCCAAAGGAAGTAATATTTAAATAAATAAAGTTTTTTTGTAATTTGTAAAGCTTTTGTGTAGAGATAAAGCGGTTGAACCTGTTTAGAGACATTTGTGTTTTTACACTCTGGATTTTGCAGTGAAATCTGCGGCTTTGAACTCTGTGTTTGTTTTAGGGTTACCATAGCAGTCCTCACCCACTGCTGAATTTTTGTTTTTCAGATAAGTTTTGTACGTCTGCTCTCATTTCCTTCTTCTAAACTCCCAATTTCTCACAGATCACGCTGCAGTTTCATGTAAGCAAATTTGTCACAGTGAGCACAAGCCAGGATGTGGTTTAAAACATGACGATTTGTGGTCATGTTCATTTGTTTCCCTCCAATTACCCCAGTTCTGTGCAGCTGATGTGACCCATTTGTTCTTTCTGAAACAACTGATGCCACTAAATTATTTAAAATTATATAAGGGCACATTTTGGAAAGAGACTTTCTAAAAGAAGTTTTAGGAGGTACAAGTGTAATATGACTAAACCATTAGCTATATATTTACTATGAACCTAGATATCTGCCAGGTAATTGCCCCAACCTGCTAAGCATAGCGTCACCCCTGAGGAAGCCCAAGCCTGGGCGAAACACGCTGGGTTATCAACAATACGTATGCGATATGAATTAGGCATTATTGTATGATCTAATTAGAGGTCTTCTGTCTAGTGCCCTATTCTGGCGGTTAAGGCCAGGATATAGTTTCTGGCCATTTGATAAACTGTATTATCTTTCCTTTTTATTGTTATGTGATATGGGAATTTATCATTATTACAACCCAATATTTGCCCAAAAAAACTTTTCTACCTTTGTTTTGCTTCTATACTATGAATTAGGGTTGGCAATAAAGCCAAATTATAGGCCATCATACACCTATTCCCACCGGGAAATAAAACCCTCCCACTTCAGTCTAAACCTTTAGCTTTATACACTATGAATAAAAGTTTGTGATCACTGGACCATCACACCTACTGTACATGAGCTTGTTAAACATCCTATTCCAAAACCATGGGCAATATTGCCAACGTGAACTCAGAATGTGAAGACCTAATATGTAATATAGAAAGTCTGGAAATGATAATTATTCCTAAGCAGTACCCTAAAAATACGTTTTATGTATTTAATTTATGCCAAAAAGAAAGTAACAGAGATTAGTTCTTTGTATGAATTGTACTTGGGTACTTATGTGCCTATAACTTATTTAATGTACAGTGCTGCGTAATATGTTGGAGCTATATAATTCCTGTTTAGTAATAATAATAATAATATTAATAATAATAATATTCTTTTGTATAGCTTTATGTTGCAGTGTAAAATAAAAGGCACTTGCTGTATTGGACTGGTAATTTCTGCAGATTTGGAGTAAGACTTTATGATGTAAGTACTGTTGGGTTTGCAAAGTTAAAGCGGAACTAAACATGCACGTCTCAGTTCTGTCACAGGGAACCTGCATCTTCTTCTCTTCCTATACGTTACCTGTACGTGGGAGTTCCTTCATTATCTGCAATTATTAATATTTTATTATTATTATTAAACAGGATTTATATAGCTCCAACATATTACGCAGCGCTGTACATTAAATAGTAATTGCAAATGACAGACTAATACAGACAGTGATACAGGAGGAGAGAACCCTGCCCCGAAGAGCTTACAATCTAGTAGGAAGCACAAGTGCAGCTTAGCTTTTTTGACAGTTTCCCGGATTGATCCCGCAGGTAGGTGGGATTATTGCATAAAGGACATCTCATGTCCCTGTTTGCAATAATGACCTGCCTGATTGAGCATTTTACAAAGGGCACTTTAGTGCTTTAACATGGAGTCATTTCCTCTCATCCACATGTATACCAAAATTCACTTAGGGACAGGGACTGACGTTGGATGAATAGACTTGGCTTATGATCAGTTTTCCATCCCAAAGGTGTGCAAAAGTTTGCTGTCAAGGCTCTGTGATAGCCGAATGAATTTCTCTGAATTAAACTCATCAAATCATGTCTTAAGGAAGCTGACTTTATGCGCTGGGGTATGACTTGTGCTGGAGACCTCCCCAACTTGTTTCTATAAATTTGGAAGCAGGCAAATTTGTAAAATGTGTTTTTATGAATGAACAGTGTCTTTCCCGACAATAATATAGAGGAATACCTGCATACACATTAGCATGTAAATAGCACATATGTTCCAGAGGCTCAAACTTCCTGTTGCCTAAACAGTAACCTAAAAAATAAGTGTTGATTGCTTTCAGGTATCTTTATCTGTTTATCAGACTCCCAGAACTTGTTCTACACCACTGATTTAGAGAACTGTTTGCTGTTTTAACAGCACTGCCAAGCTGCTTCCAAGCAGCCATGGCTCGGGCAGTTGTGTTTGTTTCTTGGCATGAGGAACACCTAGTTTAAGAAATCCATTGTGTCTTATGTGGAAAGTGCCAGCATGGCCTCAGACAACTTGTTGGTTGGCATTAGATTTCCAGGGTTAGGCTGCACAGTGATAAAGGACAGCTTAGAAGTCTCTTAGCAGGGTTAAAAAACAAGGCGTTCAAGACGGTTAATCAGCAGGTTCTGCGTGAGAAGAACCCCTTAAGTCAGCAATTATGCAGGGAGGGTCAACTCATCAAATAGTTTTTAACAGAAAAAAACAGTTTGCACAGTTTGAACCTTTCAGGCACTGGAGTTTGCATTGCAGATCTTGTTCTCAAAGCTGCAGACTCTAATCTATTACCGTCATATTGGCTTCAGCTTAGTGAGTTGATGGCCTGGAGCAAACGTAAGGAGAGGAGACTTCATTGAAATGCACATTTGTTCCATGCCAGCAGCTTTCCAGGTACTGGTTGGTTTAGCTGAACTCTACTTACCCTAAAGGGAATGAGAACTACAAGCATTGTGAATTAATTCTCTTAAACAATGGACTGTTAGGTGTTTCTTTTTTACGAAGGCAGTGATAAGTATTCGCAGGTGACGGCCAACATGCATTGCATCTTTGGTATCATGGATCTATTCTATAAAATTTTTTTCTATTTAAACTTTGTATATAGATGTCACTAAACCTAATATTCCAAACCTAAATTACAAGAAACCTTAGTCCTCTATCCATTTTACAATACTATGTGAGCAATCATTTACAATCACAGTGTCATTGGTCACCGAGCAGCTAGTAGAGGGTTTCAGTCTCTGTGTGTACACTTCCCGTAATAGTACAATGTCATTAGATTCTCACATTCCAGGAAAGGAGCTGTAATCTGTAACAGCTTTGGAACGTGTCAGGTGAAAGTAGAAAGGGATTTCTCCATAGTGTACAGTCATTCTCCAGGAATTCAGCTAGTTACTCATCTACGCTACTCTCTGTGACTCAGACCATGCTGTCATTACTGGTTTCTGCAAATAACAAAAGCCCAGCCAAATAGAATAGGATGACGTGTGCATTTATTTAGTGTATCAGATTGCATTGTAATGGAGCACCACGACATTTGTTTAATAAGCTAAAGTACAGTGTCTATTAGGAGTGATGATCAAGTGATGGCTGAAAGTCATTTATGATCCTGCAAAGCCTTCTGTGTGGTCCATGTGAGCTGTTTCATGTTATTTGTAATGTGACCTATCAGTGCAGTTATACAGGAGATATTGGAGCTTGCAGAGAACTTCTAAAAGTTTGTTAACTTCTGACCATCTGCACCTAGAATTCTGCCAAAAATATGCACCCCTTCAAATTTTAGGGGCAAGGGTTTACAGTAAGGGGTGCTGTTAATACTACAGCATGCAAAGATATTCTGGATGATTAATCATCCAACCCCTTGGCATCAATTTTGGGAAAGACCTTTATCTGTTACATCATAGTTGTGGCCCAGTGCACAAAGCCAAGTCCTTAAGACACGATCTAGGGTGGAGGAACTTGTGTAACCTACACAGTAGCCTGACCTCAACCTTACCGAATACCTTCAGAATTATTATTATTATTATAGAGCCAACATATTACGCAGCGCTGTACATTAAATAGGGTTTACAAATGACAAACAGATACAGACAGCGAAACAGGAGGAGTAGATGACCCTGCCCTTAGGAGCCTACAATCTAGGAGAATTAATTGGAACAGTGTTTACCATTCTGGTTTTTACACCTAGCGTTAGTATCTATTTGCACAGATGCTTTTGCCTACCCACAGTCACAATACAAAGTCTTGTAAAAAGTCTTCCCAAAAGAGTGAAGGCTGTTGTAGCCAAACAGATCAAGCCCATATGAATGGTTTTGGAAGGGGATGTCCAACAGGTATTTTTCAGGTTTGATTGTCCAGCGGCCTCGCACATTGGCCGTACAGTGTATTGTGGTGCTGCTGATATAGTACTGGTATCATTGGTAACTTTCAGCATGTATTCCTGTGGTAATCCATATTACCAAACACAGTATGTTCATTGTATATTTCAGGAACAATGAACTACAATTTAGTTTTAAGAAACGTATAGTTTAGTAGTGATCACTGATTCAGTGATTGCTTCTGAAATCCTAATAGTGTAGTGTGAAACATTCATTGTAGATGTAGCTATAGATCTTGGATTATAGTTAGAGAAGGAGGAATGATTCAATAATAAATTTGAATAACATTTTTAAATCAGTGGGCAAACATTTGTGCTTGAGTAACCCTAAGGAGGAAGGGATCACCCCCTGGGGCAAATGTATATGGGTTGTCTGCTGGGATCAAAACCAAGACTGGGGGAATGGATTGGGTTGAATGACAGTAATCTCAATAGAAATTTTAGCTATTTGCCAATTGTAAGCCAATAAATAATAAATTATTTATTTATAACTTTGCTGGGCAAACAAAATGGTTTGTTCATTAATTGCTACGGCAACATAAAATACTATCTTCCATTGTAGTTTAACGCATGACCAAGTGACTACATCTGAACTTCAGGTATATAATAAAAGAGAATTATTGCAAGGAAGTACCTGGCAGGGGTGTCTTCAGTGTTCTCTCCAGCCCCTTTTAGCTGGGCGCACTACCCAGCACTGTTCAGCTTCCTCCCGATTCTTTTATGGTGGTTACTGATGAGTTGGGTCATGATACTTGGTCTTTCACCCACCTAAATTTCATCCCACAAACTATCATCTTTCATTATTGTGACTGCTCTGTTTTGGTGCAAGTTTAAAACTTGTGTTTCTTCTTCTTTCAGATTCTGCTGTGTCATCTAGAATTGGTGGGAGCTGAGTCCAAACCGTTATCTGACAAGAAGACAATCTTTCAGCTCATTGGAAAATATAACAACACTGATCTTGGGCCTACAAAAATCATACCCTGTGACAAATGCCCAGCAGGCACCTATATGTCCAAGCACTGTACTGAGTCTGACCTCCGGGAGTGTAGCCCGTGCCCCAATGGCACCTTCACCAAACACGAAAATGGGAATGAAAGGTGTCATCCATGCAGTCCACCATGTGAGCATCCTATGGTCACAAAAACAGTTTGCTCTGCCTTGTATGACCGTGAGTGCTCATGCCCACCTGCAACATATCTTGTCAATGGCTCCTGTGCCAACCACACGGTGTGCCCACTAGGATGGGGCGTGAAAAAGAAAGGAAGTGAAACTGAAAACGTCAAATGTAGGGTTTGTAACAATGGTACCTATTCTGATGTGCCTTCCAGTACGATGAAATGTAAGCCCCATACCAACTGCTTTGAGCTTGGCCTGGTGGTCACCAAGCCTGGTACGAAAGAACAAGACAATATATGTGGACCTCTTTCTTCTTCTCAATCTACGGACCTCTACTCTCCACCCACTGAATATGGTGAGAAATCCTACTGTATATGTAGCCAGTTTTTATTCTTCCTTTTGGTCAAATACATATTTGGAATCACAGTTTGAATTTGTTATGCCTAGGGAGTATTTTTCTGTTTTAAGGGAAAAAAATATTATTCCGAACAAATGTGTCATCAGTAAGGAAAACAAACACATAACTCATTTGCTATATGATTGACAAAGTTTGAACTGCCCTCCTCTGTGCAGAACTTTTAATAAGACTCTCATATTAAGGCCAAGGCACAAGCGTAATTTATTCCTCAAATACTAACAGGCTTGTGCATGCAAATGCTTCCTTTAGTACCTGAAGTCAAAGGAAACAATTCCAGGTATATGCAGAACCATGTGACAGCTTTGGTCAAATCATTCATTGTTCACTAATTTTAATTACTATTTATTAGCAGTGCATGGGAAAAGCACTTTATAAATAATAGCAGCAGCCTATAGGAAAGGAACCTGAGTCTAAAAGAAACTAATAAACACCTAACCATTACATCTTTATCAGCTTTATGGACAATATATTCCAAAACCATGAACAGTGGGAATTTGTGCACAGCTAAAAGATCTTTTGTAAGGTGAGGTGCTGATGTTAAAAAAGTAGATATTGATCACATTCTTTATTCTAATTGATTTCAAAGTACTTAAAGCAGAACGGAACCTGCTTTCTTCTCCTCCAGTAGATGATCTTAATTGGCTGGGATGATGTTAATTAATTCCTGTGAAACCAGGATTGTCTGGCATCCAGGAGCTATCAGGCAAGAGGAATTATTGCAGAAGGGACATTGCCTGACCTGTTCAATAATGACCTGCCTCATCATAGATTCCTAACAGTGGAACTATAGTTCTGCTTTAATAGTGTTACAGTTAGGGCTTTGTGTAGGGTACTCAAGCTGCTCCACACCAAACTCATCAAACCATATCTTTATGGTGTTGGCTTTGTACACAAGGGCACAGTCATGATGGAACAGAACCAGGCCGTTTTCAAACTGTTGCCACAAGTTGGAAGCATGCAATTGTCTAAACTGTCTGTGTGTTGTGGCATTCACTGAAAACATTTTAGTTCCCATGCATTGGATAAATGTGCTAGTCAAGTGTCCACTTCTGACCATAAAGATTTTATAAAACTACTTTTGTTTTATCCAATAAACCGAAGCTGAATTTTGTGCATGTTGGTGACCCATAATTTGCACATCATGTAAGTACATCAGATTTGCACATATTAACATTTACCTTGTACAGCAATCTAATTCAGTGCTTCAGTCCTTGCTCTGACCTCTGTCACATCTTCGCTTTCATTTGGTGTGTTTAGGCTTTTGATTGACCAGGCCAGAATGAGGAAAGTCCTCTGCATGTGAAAAGTAACCTTCTCACGGTTCCATAGGTTGCTGTAAACTGAGTTGCAGATCGCAAAAAAAAAAAAAAAAAAAAACACAGGAAATAGGATCTATTTATAACAGAAGAAACATATTTAATATCCTAATTAATTATAAAATTCGATTTTGAGTTCTGTAATAGTGTGCAAGATCTGAAGCTACAGAACTGTTATGTGGAAAACAGTGAGCATTTTACATTGATATGCTGCACATGTACACAGAATGACTTACCTAGTTTTTCATCTCTGTAGTCACAGCTAGATGGTTAGAGATCTTTCTTCTTTTTTTGTTATATATATAGTTGGCCTTGGAATCCCAGAACCATATTTCCTCCCTTTGATCCAGGGTGATTTCCTATGCTAACTCTTCTTTTTCTGCCTTTTACAATTCATTGTGTAAATATCTTGGGAATGTTCTAGTGGAGCACATGGCTGATTGCATGCCGCTGGTCAATGTTTGCACAATCTAATTACTGTAACAATCTGTTGTACAATAGTGCAGCTACACTAATAACTGGGTGGTAATGTTCACTGGTAGCTGTTTTTGAAACTCAAAGACCTGCAAACAGGAAACTCTATCTGATAAGGGTTAATACTTTATGTTGCAACATTTTGTATTGAAACCTAATGAATAGCCATTAGCCAAAGATATGCTTTGAAAGCAAGTAACAACTGTAATCTCAGTAGCTGACACAGCGTGACCCTTTCTTTGCTGCAATTTAACATTAGTGTCATTTTCAGTTATATATAGATATTGTCTTAAAAATTAACAATGACTGCATTGCTGTATCAATTCAGTTGAATTTGTGGAGGAGTTGGGGGTGTACAAATTATGAGGACAGAAAGTGGTAGGTCAGAGAGTGATAGTTCCACAAATACTGTTGGTTATTTCATGTGGTTTGATCCACTGATATGCCAATTGTGAGTGTTGAAAAAGATTTTTTTTTCAGGGGGTTTTTCCTTAACCCTCCTAGCGGTAATCTCGAGTGTGACTCGGGCTGGTTTTTACATGCAAAAAGCGGTAATCCCGAGTCACACTTGGGGTAACTTTAGAAGCCCCTCTTACCTTTGCCCCCCGCTCCAGCGGTGATCGGATGGTCCTGCTGTGATGCCGGGGCGCCAGTCCGTCGAGGGGCGTGGCCGGGTGGGAAATATAAAAGCAGATTACTGAGTAATCTGCTTTTAAATACTACCCGGGTCCCGGCCATGCCGCTGCTCGCATTAGCAGTGAGATGCAAAGCACAATGCAAAAGTCCTGCATTGTGCTTTGCATCTCTCTGGAGATGCAGAGCAGCAGCTCCAGCGTCGGCGTGAGGCGGGTGGGACACCCGGGAGGATGAGTCATATTCCAGGTGATGCGAGTGGTGATGTGTTGGGGGGGGTGTCCGGGCAGCAAATTTAAAAGCAGATTACAGTCTGAATGTAATCTGCTTTTAAATGGTTTTTACAGTAGAAAAACAACACAAAACATGAAATAAAAATAAAAGTACATTTTTAATTTTATATTTTATTTTAAGATTACATTGTTGTCTAATATTTCATTATTTTTTAAAACTATTATTTATAAATATGTATTATATTATAATTTATGATTATAATATAATGAATAAATATAATTATTATACCCGGGAGTTAATCCTAAGAATTACAGGCCCACAATATAAACAAAAATTTCTATGGAAAAAAATAGGATCACTTTTTGCATCAAAAAACTGACAGAATTAGAGCGCTAGGGGGGTTAAGAAAGAAAATACCAACAGGTATGTGGCTTTCCCGGACGGTCTAAGGCTTTGTTTCTTGCCAAGGTAAATAAGTGAGATCATCAAGCTGCTCAAGCTCAGCCTATATAAAAAGCCTACTTGTGCTAAAATTAAGAGCGTTTGGCTCATTCTCAAGTTCCTGCTAGGAAGTCTGAGTTTAGAGTTTGGTTGTTCATTATCCCAACAGTCTACAACTTTGTTACTGCTCTCAGGTTCTCCTCTGACTTCTAACTAACCCATCATCTCTGCTCGTGTTTCAGAGCCCACAGATGTTTACAACGAAACTGAAAAGAATGAAACTAGATACTTGAACATGACAGTAGACCAGGGAGCAGGACAACATCAAAGACCTCATGGGCAGCCTGCACAGATGACGGAAGGAGCCCAACCGCCAGGGTCAGTGGGGACTGGAGGGGAAGGACCCAAAAACACAGGCTACAAGACCACCAAGAGGGGGCCTCCACTTCGACAAGTCCCACACCATTTTGACATCAATGAGCACTTACCTTGGATGATTGTACTTTTTTTGCTGCTCGTACTTGTGATCATTGTGGTGTGTAGTGTCAGGAAAAGCTCACGCACCCTCAAAAAAGGACCAAAGCAGGATCCGAGTTCTATTGTGGAGAAAGCGGGCTTTAAGAAAACCACAGCCTTGACAAACAACAGAGAGAAATGGATTTACTACTGTAATGGGCATGGTAAGTGGAAACAATAAGAGTAAAACATGTGTATGCTTAAATAGTGGGGAGCGAGGGTAACCAATCCAATTCTAGCTTTTCTAGTCTGTGGTCTTCCAGAGAATTCCAAAGAATAGTACATTTAAAGAGAGTTACTATTTTTACCTTTAGCTCTTCAATTTATCCAAAAGATTTTGATCAGGTGTTTTTGCTTGTACCTGCTTGATATTCTTTATTTTCACGATTGTATTTCATATGCAGATTTGTAGATTGTGTGCATAGCTGGGAGTTCAAAACTTTGCAAAAGACCTGTTTTATCATTCTAAGCAGACAAATAGATGTATACTATAAAATAACTGGGCCAATGATTCACAATCTCTTTGAAGATGTATTGGATAAACTACTTGGATTTCTTTATCTGCTAAAGTAGGTTCTTAAACCAAGAACCTACAGGATTTCAGAACCATAAAACTTCCTTTATTCAGATATCAAACACGGCTTTTATAGTTGCACTGTAATCTGACATCTCCCCATAGTTTCCTATAGTCCATGATAGCAGCCAAATGCAATAAGAATCCAATAAGAATAAATACAAGCAAGAGGAGGGGGATCAGAACTTCACCATGAAGGTTGTGGTGATATTCTTTATAGATAACCCATTCTGGGAATTCCAGGCAATCACTATTTTATTACCACCAGTTTATAATGCTACTGTCACACATATAAAGTGGTGATCAGCCTAACCCAACCTTGCCTTTTGATTATTAGATTACAAGTTTGTTCACATTGGGTCTGATTCATGAAAGCTCTCCAATACTGGTCTATCTACAAAGATAGACTATCGTGGATGAACCTGGGTGATCCAACAAACCTGCAATGGATTTTTTTTAAATAATTTGCTATATGTTTTCAATCCTGGGCCAGATCCATTCGAACCTTGTTAGATCACCCAGGTTCTCCCATGACAGTCTATCTTCTTTAATAAAGAGCTTTAATAAATAAGGCCCGTATAATTTACCCCTTTACTTTTTCACTGTTTCAAACATCCAGGCTGCCACCTTTGGCGATTTAAAAAAAATGGGCTTCAATTTTTATTGCTACTTTTGGGTAATTTTATTACCGCAACCAAAGCATCAATTGTCACTATGAAAATGTTAATCGCCCTGTAGTGGAGATATGCTGTAACTGTCCTCTAAAATCTACATCTGTTCATGCAACCCTGATTTATTTGTAATTGTTTGATGTAGTTCATGTAGTTTCTAGTGCAAATCAAATCTTCGTTCTCTCTGCGTTCTCCATTCTCTCTTCATAAGTTTTCACCCTTTGAATACAATTTGCAGTGTTATATTAATTAGCATGGTGTGATCACAGCAGACATCTCACTGTTTTATAATTAATATTTCCTAATGGAATTCCAGGAATCCTGGACATTATGGCATCACCAAATATTATCATCTTATCAGGAGAATTATATGCCGTGTGTAACACTGTGATAATTGTAGGAGCTTCCCACACACGCTGACTTGTGCAATTATGTCAGCTACCTCTGAACTGTAGCTCCAATGTTCTTGATCTCATTTCATGTTGAATATAATAAATCAGGTTTTTCTTACATTTTATATCATAGGGGAACCTATTAAAATAACTTTTAGGTCTTCAAGGAACCCCTACTATAATTCCTATATCTACAGCTCACAGTATATTAGCATGGTGGCCAGTAGGAAGAATGTCTCTTACGTTGCTGGCCACTGAGAAGAATGTCACTCTTACAGATAGCCAAAAAGATCATTGGTGTCAGTTAAACTGTCCTGATGTTCCTAGAAACCCTGGTTAAGAAATATTAAATAATCCAGTAATAAAGTATATCACATGGGCTGGACAATCACCATCATTATATTGATGAACATATTTTGGTAAATTTGGGTAGTCATTTTCTTGCTCCTATGTATCTTTGGAGCCCCAAGAAAATATTTAACTCCTTTCTAGTTTTATACGTTATGTATGTTATGTATTGGTGGGTCAATTATTATTATTTTACCTGAATAGCATTAAGATATGTAGGGTGTCATACCCAAAAGTAGGAAATATTGTGCCAAACGACCGGGATATCTCAGCCTATTCTGTTCCTAATAATAATGATAGTTACAATGAGCCTTTGGGGATGATTTGCTCAAGGAATTTAAGTTGTTCACTTGCAAGAGATAATTCACGTATCCTATTAAATGTGGTGAAACTTTCACTTTGAAGAGACTACCCAATCATGTGCAAAGAAATGTAAAAAATGAATTAAAAGTTCCCATTAGTGAAAAGCTCATAATAAAATGATCTTTAATAACTCAGATATTTGCAAATTATTCAGATAATAATTCACATTTATGCAACAGAAATTCATTGTTCAAAAGCCGGGTGTGAAGAAAGTGTAGGTGGGTGGCTGCCCCTGTATTGTGACCCAACTCTTCAGTAAGTACCCAAAAACAGGGTGGATATTGAAAAGTGCTGGGTGGTGCACCCAGTTTAAAGGGGCTGGGAAGAACACTGGAAATTATTTGCAAGTTTTGACTTTTTGATGATTCTTTTTTCTATCCGTGCCTTCTGATTGGTCAGTAAGACCACCCATCACATTTAAGAACAAATATAGCTGATAGGTGGGTGGGTATGAGCAGGGCTCGACATTATAAGAAAATAACATTTGAATAAACTTCTTCTGTATCGTCAATTTTCTAGACACACATTATTTACTTCTGCTAACTTGGTTTTTATTTCACCCCATACTTAAAATGAATTAGTTAGGTTTGAGGCAGGTTTGATATGATAACAGGTGCATTTGAAATGTAGAGGATAGGTAGCAGTAAAAGGTTATATTCATGAAAACACACAACATGGCAAATAAAGTAAAAAGTCTTGAAGGAAGAATAGAAAATACTACTCTTTTAAAGAGCCATGCCCTCATAGCCTTTCCATGGAATCTATAATGGCCACATCTAAAGTCCTGCACATGTAGCATGAACAAATAAAGAAGCGTAGCAAATAAAGTAAAAAGAGCCTCAGTAGAAGAAGGAAAAACACAGCTCCTTTAAACAACCATGTGTTCATAACCTTTCCAAAGAAAACATGACACCCACATCTAAAGGCCTGCACAGCCGGTTCAATCCTGCCTTGCCCCAGAACTGCTTATACCTAACCATTCAGCCGTAACACAAAACATTCACAATGACCCTAATAAAGCCCTTTCCGCAGGGGATATAAGGCTAAAATGAATATTACACTAAAGCTATTAGACATCATAAATTGTGGGAGCAACATGACAGGCAGCATACCTCAGTGCTAATGAGTGGACAGGGAGAACATTAAAATTCTCTTTTAGCTTAATATTTAATTTTGTGACTTATACAGAAGGGTGAATGTAGAGGCAGTGAAAAACAGCAAGGGTAAAAAATGGACAAGCAAAACCAGGTAGACAATGACAAGTGGAATCAACCACTGGTAATGTATATGTGCTAGAAACACCAAGTATGATACTATGTCAGAGTTCCCAATTCCACCCAGAGACCTTCATGCCATTAAGCAATAGCAATCAGCCCTTGCATCCCCTCAAAGAGACAGCCACAACCCAAATCAGAGCTAATCTTTAAAAATAAAATAAAAAAAAACAGGTTTGTTCTTTGTTGCAGAAGGGACAGCAATAAAATAAACCTATTTGCCTGTTTGCAATTTTTTATCTGAATTCACCTCTCCTTGCACCGTCTCTGGCATCTTTAGCTGGTCCTTTTCCGAGTTGGCCATCCTGATTATCCAAGCAGGAATAAAGTAACTTCCAGATATGTGCATGGGAGTTAATTTATTCTTGGCAGCCATCTATGTCGGGATAATACACTGTGCAGCTCCAGGAATCATACATTGTGCACCTCCAGCTCCAGGAATCATACATTGTGCACCTCCAGCTCCAGGGATCATACACTGTTCTGCACTATCTCCAGGGATCGTAAACTTTGCAGCTCCAACTCCATCTCCAGGGTTCATACACTGCAGTTCCAACTCCATCTCCAGGGATCACAAACTTTGCAGCTCCATCTCCAGGGATCACAAACTTTGCAGCTCCATCTCCAGGGATCGTAAACTGTGCAGCTCCAAGCTCCAGCTCCAGGGATCATACACTGCAGCTCCAACTCAATTTCCAGGGATCGTAAACTGTGTAGCTCCAACTCTATCTCCAGGGATCATACACTGAGCAGCTTCATCTCCATCTCCATTGATCATACACTGCAGCTCCAACTCCATCTCCAGGGATCGTAACCTGTGCAGCTCCAAGCTCCAGCTCCAGGGATCATACACTGAGCAGTTCCAATTCCATCTCCATGGATCATACACTGTGCACCTCCAACTGCAAGTGCATGTGAAGTTTGTTTCATCGCAGAGGAACTTCACCTTTCCTTTTTGCAATAACTGGCCTGTCTGCTATCAATTTTTTAATTTTTAAAGTATAGTTTAGCTCTAAAGCCACAGTTTCCAACCCTAACATTAATTAACGCTAATTAACACTTCTATTTGCTGCTTTTTGGTTTTTTTTTAATATATCTGTTGGATAAATACCAAATTCTATCTGTTGATCCAGCAGGAAATTTAGAGATCTTAGTAAGCAACATCTCCATCCATCACAGGGACTACAGAATCCATCCATCTTATGCTAGGGACATGAGGAGGTGTTCTGTAAGCTTTACACTTTTCTATCTACTTTGTGGAAGGTTATTTGTTGTAACGGGCGAGCTGTGCAAATAGGGCTTCTTTTTTCTGTTTTATATTGATTTATCGATATCTGTTGATTCTGGTATGGATTGTTAGTCATTTGCTGATAAAGGATCTCAAATGAAACAGCAATCAGAGCATAAAAACACTGACATTTTGGAAGCACAAGAACAGACCATTTTAGATTGTGATGGGTTAGAACTGAATTATTTTTTGAGCACACACACAAAAGTAGCATTGCTTTTTTCGAATTGTATATGAAGCCTCTGTGCTGCATTATTGGCTGCCGGCTACAGTTCCCATAGTAACTGCAGACTATAGACAGGATAATACTTTTGAAATTGCCCACTTCAGTCACAGGTTCCACCTTCTTCGAAAATAGTAACACCTTTTCCGAGGTGTATTATGCCCCCAGACAGACCTAACAGACCTAAAATTGATATACAGAAATGCTCAGATTGGCAGAATATCCAGAATATTACCAGCTCAGCCGCATCCCTGTCACACTGGAGGATTTGCAGAATGCAGAGCAATGACATTTGGAACCGTTATCTGTGGCAACAATCAGGTTTCATCTCTGATTCAGGAATCTGATTTCATAGGTTCCCTTCAGTCTGGAGTCAGAGAACACCTTTGTTTCCAGGAGCTTTGCTGCAAATGAGGTCTGGAGATGTATTAAGATATAAAGCCCATGCTTTACCTCTTCTGAGCTCAGTAATTTGTATAACACTTTGCATCTTATTCATCCTTTACTGATGGGAGGGGGACCTGCAGAATATTGCTACTGAGCAGATTTAAAAGTGTCTAATATGCTAGGCAGGAAGGCATCTCAAATATATATCCAAAGTGCCCCAGAATCCAATACGCCAACCAGGAGGGCATTTCAGATTCATGGGCTGCAAATGGGATGGTTTCTCTGATTCTCATATGCCAAACAGACGAATGTCTCAGAGTCTCATATGCCAAGTAGCAGGGTGTCTCAGATCCTCGTATGCCAAGCCAGAGGGTGCCTTGGATTCTCATATTCCAAGCACAAGATTGCCTTAAATTTTTATATGCCAAGCACAAGTTTGCTTCAATTCCCATATGGCAAGCAGGAGGGTGCCTCAGATTTCCAGGTGCCAAAGAGAGAGGGTACCTTAGGTTCTCGTATGGTGAGCAGTAGGGTACCTCACATTCTCATATACCAAGCTTTGGAATGCTGCAGATTCTCATATGCCAAGCACCAGGCTGCCTTATATTTGTATGTAAAAAAAGGAGCCAGCCAGAAGGGCATTTCGGATACTTGTATTGCAAGAGAGATGGTGCCTCAGAGTCTCATATGCCAAGCTACAGGGTGGCTCAGATACTTGTATGCCAAGCCAGAGGGTACCTTACATTCTATTATGCGAAGCAGCAGGGTGCCCTGTATTTGTATGAAAAAAAGGAGCCAGCCAGTAGGGCATTTAAACTTTTTATATTGCGAGAGGGGATTTTTAGATTCTACTATGCTAAGCAATAAGGTGCCTCAGATTCCCATATGCCAAACAGGAGAGTGTCTCAGAGTCTCATATGGGAATCCGCAGGGTGTCCCAGGCCTTGTATTCCAAGCTAGAGGGTGCCTCAGATTCTTATATGCCAAGCACAAGTTTGCTTCAAATTCTTATATGCCAAGCATAGGGGTCCCTCAGAGTCTCATATGCCAAGCTACAGGGTGGCTTAGATACTTGTATGCCAAGCCAGAAGGTACCTTACATTCTCTTATGCGAAGCAGCAAGATGCCCTGTATTTGTATGAAAAAAAGGAGCCAGCCAGTAGGGCATTTAAAGGGGGGTGATTTTTCAGATTCTACTATGCCAAGCAATAAGGTGCCTCAGATTCCCATATGCCAAACAGGAGAGTGTCTCAGAGTCTCATATGGAAATCTTCAGGGTGTCCCAGTCCTTGTATTCCAAGCTAGAGGATGCCTAAGATTCTTATATGCCAAGCACAAGTTTGCTTCAAATTCTTATATACCAAGCATAGGGGTCCCTCAGATTCTCATATGCCAAGCAAAGGGGTGTCTCAGATTCTCATATGCCTAAAAGATGTCAGATATGTAAAGGAGAATGCCACAAACACCACAAAGAAAAAGAAGTTTCATATTCTCACATACCAAGAAGGAGGGCACCTCAGATTCATATGTAAAGGGGGAGCAAACATTGAATACCCCTTATGTATTTTATGAAAAGGGATTTTCCAGTAGTTTCATCATTCAAATCCTTGTATTCTTTTCTGCAATACCAAAGTTACTGCAATAAATCTGACCACATTTTACTGGTCACAAGTAAAGTCTGTTAGGGATGAATTTAAAAAAGATTTTCCTGTTTTATAAATGTCAAAGTAATTTAGTAGTTATTTGTTTTTCCTCCAAGAGATCTAACAAGCCTTCCAAGCTACACAAGTCCAAAAGCAACACTTGTACTTCCCGCTAACCTAACCATCTATGTAAATAGGTGGAGGATTCATTTATGTGTACTCTGCTAGCCTTATGCTATCATATTATTAACTTTTTCTTACGTCTCCATCTTTTTGTAGTAATATCCCCATTAGTAAGCTAAGTAGGCGTGCCAGTTAAAGGGAATAGAGCAATTCTGTATTTTTTCCTGGGATAATCATTGTAGGTTGCTGAACACATAGACCTTAACGGATGCTTTAACATGTGCTGGGCTTGTCCAGGAATGCAGTCGAAGGAGCTTTGTATTTAAAAGACAGTATTGTGCTAAGTTTTAGACAGACTCCCATTAATTGCCCCCATAACAATTGCTAATGGGATAAACGTGCAAACTGTGTTACAGTTTACCCAAAAGTTGGTCACTAGGGTTGAGGTCAGGCCACAATACTAAATGCATTAAACCATGTCATCATTAGCTGGCTATGTATATCTGTAGCTTCAAGGTGGGTGGCTGCATACTTTTAGTAATATAGTATTGGTTACACTTACTGTGTTTAGATATCATTTGTGTCCATCATAAGGGTTATATAACACATTGGAGCTACTTCTGCCAGATGCAGCTAATTGCCTGTCTAGGCAAGCCATAAATTTGTATATAGCTAAGTATCACTTCCCACCATGAAATCGCTACCAAGGTAAAATACAGATCAGGGGATCTTTTTTCCTTGACTGATATGCAAACTAAGCTCAAATTTAGTTATCAGCAGATTGCTTTTGGAACCCATTTACTGAGTTCCCTCATTCCCCATAACCACCTGTTCTAAGACCCAGTCGGAAAACCCTCATCTCTTCTACAACTAGGCCTTTGTTGCTCTGGACCCAGCAGCGATCAAAGGATGTAACTTTGCCAACAAGATTGTTTAGTGAAGCTTGTGCCAGGCTTCTTACTCACTGTAAAGATGGCAAATTCATAAAGTGAATAGATGGAAGATTTTGGGTCAGATTCTAAATGCTCAGCATTTATTTTGCAACAGGGTACAGCCTGTACTTTCTGCAGGAGTTCAGAACATCAGAAAGACACATTTCTGTCTCCTTGGATGAAATGAAGAGCTCCAGTTTTGTGCAGAGATAGTCAATACTATAGATTTAAGAGGAACTGCAGTTGTTCCTTCTGAGTATAATTGAGCATCCAGCTGGCAGCCTTCCAGAAGGAGTGTCCTGCAGCAATTTAAGTCACCCTTCTAGGACAAGGATGGTTCCTACACTTGAAGCCTCACCAGGCAAAAGCATGATAAGGTAGACCATGTGCCTCTCACCGTCTGGCACTCCAGCTTGCCGATATCAGACATCTATTACATAGAGGAATGTATATCTAACACTGTTCAAGGTCATACAGCAAGTGAATGCTGAGAAATCACTCCCTGCTAGGTAACAATACCGGGTACATGCAAACAACCTGACAACCACACCCTGATTCCTACATAATTACAAAAGGACAAAAAGTGAATTTGAAAAAAACACTCCATCCATGTAAATATCATGCAAATCTTTTGTTCCAATGGAGCAAAAGCTCACTACAAGACTACTGTAAAACAGTAAGAATAATATGCTGTTTATTTAGAACAGCCTTTCCCTACCTGAGAAAACCCCTAATATAATTTTCAGGTCTCAGGGAACCTTCTACTAAAACTAATTTATTGGGGGTCTCAGGGAACCCTTACTAAATTCCATTATTTGGAGGTTATTGGGGACAAAAACTTTTTACATTGGTATCCAATGGGAAGACTATTCATCCAGTAAAGTTTTGGCTAGAATACCACCCTTACAGGTTACTAAAAATATCATTAGTCTCATGCAGGTGGCTCTATAAAGTGATGTTGGCCCCAGAACTAGATGAGCATCATCAAAAGAGAGATCAATCAACAACAGTTCAATGAACCACTAGCAACCTTAAGGTTCCATGGAGCCATGTTGATAATGGTTGAGTGTCTATAAACAGGTAGACTATTGGCAAAGAAAAACTATCTTAGGGATTGGACTTAACCATAGTGGCTATGTTCCCAATACAAAGAGCAAACTCTACCTGAAAATAAGCCCTGATTGTCTGTCTCCTCCCAACCTATTGTGCAGTCACTATATCACTTACATTTCCAAAAGAGATTTAGGCTAATGATCTGCTGCTTGCTCATTACATCTTCATTGTTTATATCACATTCCATCAATACTGGTATGACATGACCCATGTGATGGAGCACTGTGTACAATTACATTTTGAGTGGCCATAAAAAAAGATGCAAAAGTGCAAACATGCAACAAGCAAAAAACTCTTCCAAATCTAATTAAAAATGGTTTTCCTGTTTTACCTGTTCAATGCCTTCAGACTTTACAAGCATGGCATTAATCAATTTATTTTCCCTCCACAGGAATCGACATTCTGAAGCTGGTGGCAGCTCAGGTTGGCAGTCAGTGGCAAGATATCTACCAGTTTTTGTGTAATGCCAATGAGCATGAAGTGGCAGCCTTTTCCAATGGTTACACTGCAGATCATGAGCGGGCCTACGCGGCTTTACAGCACTGGACCATCAGAGGCCCTGAAGCTAGCCTGGCGAAACTCATCAGTGCTTTACGCCAACACCGGCGCAATGACGTGGTAGAGAAGATCCGTGGCCTCATGGAGGATACTGTACAGGTAGAATGCTACTTCTATCATTTTAAAGTGTATTCAAACTCTGAAAATGAAAATATCCGTTGGTTTTGATAGAAATCTTGTGAGCTGATAACTTCCTGTGCACACAGAGAAAGGAAAGGAAGAATGGCCTAAAAAGTAGGCAGAGCTAAAAACAAATTTTTGGAATTCAGAACGAAAAAT
Organism: Pyxicephalus adspersus; assembly: GCF_032062135.1. NCBI lineage: Eukaryota > Metazoa > Chordata > Amphibia > Anura > Pyxicephalidae > Pyxicephalus > Pyxicephalus adspersus. The sequence goes on along the minus strand of NC_092861.1, from coordinate 13,139,823 downwards.
ATGGTAAAGAGATCAAAGAAGATATCAGAGATCTAGGGAATAAACAAGCCAATGCTGTTGATCAGGCATCAGGTGGAAGTTCTGAGCTTCTATTATAGGTAACTGATGAGGACCAGGTGTGAAGAGCAGAGATACCTGAGCTGCAGCGCTTAGTAACAACCAGCAGAGGGGGGATACACCTGGCTGACTTTTGCAAATAATTAAAAATAAAGTATTGTAAAAAAAAAAAAGGAAACAGAAACTGAAAAATAATTTCGAAAGCTGGGAACATGTTTGTCTTGAGCACATTTTTTTAAAGAAAGAAAAGATAAAGATTCACAATAGCTGGGCATCTGCCCATTGCACATTGTCTGATCTGTGCCATAGACCCACCCAATTTCTATGGTGGTAGTTGGTAAAGACGAATCCAATGTGCCAAAGTTTTGACATTCATCAATTAAAGTTTTGGAATACAATGTTTATCTGATATTTCATACATTCAAAGATGATGTTTGCCTTTGTTTTCCTCTGAGTATCCAAATGTCCTTCTCTGTTCTGGGCCCAGAGATGATGCAGGATTGTGTCACTGTGCCTGCAATGCAGTTGCTTCTGTACATAAAGAGTTATATGTATAGCAACCATAGACGTTATGTAAAAAAAATAATAGGTTGTATAATTAGCTCAAAAAGATAGATTTGGTTGAATTTGACATCTGCAGCTGCAGCTCTCAGGGACTGTATCATATCTCTATGTAACCAATGAGATATCTATATCAGTATTGCAAGGAATTATTCCAGCATAGCTCATCCTGGCATGCTGACATTGAGTTCAATATCATGTGATATGTTATCTTACTACCTGCTAAAGCCGTTGACATATTGCTAAGTCAAACACACTTTTTATTTTGTTATGTATTATTACACAAAGCTTCAGTTGGGCTTAAACAATATTTCAGAAAACACTGGTGTGAACGGGCCCCTAAACCAATTGAAGAATGGCTAGGAGCAGAAGGGGTAGGAAACGTTCTTCTTTATGCCTACCTCACCTTTAAGGGTAAAGTCAGAGCCTAAGCTCATACATGGGTGACAAAGGAAGGCAAGGTACCCAAGATGGAGAGAATTTCAGATGAAGGTCAGAGCTGGAGGTGCAGATTTGTAGTTGGGGTCAGGAAGAAGCTGGTCTGGGCATCAGGTGAAAGGGGTCAGACAGAACAGTGACAAAGGAAGGCGATGTAACCAAAGGTGGAGATAGTTTCAGGTCAATGCCATAGCTGGAAGTCATACACAAGTGGCAATAGCCAGGAGATGTATCCAAGGCTGGAAGGAGTTTCAAGTCAAGGTCAGAGCTGGAAGTCAAACACAAGTGGCAATAGCCAGGCAAGATATCCAGAGGGGTTGTGAAGAGTTGTGGTCGGGGTCAGAAAGAAGCTGGTCTAGGCATCAAATTAAAAGGGTCAGACATGACAAAGTTGGTGAAGTGGAAACAATATAAGAGTGCCTCTTTAGCAAGAGACTAACACTATGACAGCAAGGTGGACTGGGAAAACACAGCTTTATTTGGTCATTGGCCAGTCATGGAACTGGAGGGGCATGGCCTATGGTGGGGTTATAGAGTCACACCTGGTTGCCACAGGTTAATTAGAGGAGAGAGGGAATGGTCTGGGGCATATATTTTATTAAACATACAATGGACAAATTTTAGTATTTGCCACAAAAATGCTCCCGGTTCCACATGTTCCTATCCCATCCAATGGGCAGCGCAGCTCACATCATGCTGCCAGGAAGCAGCGGAGCCTCTGATGTAGTGAATAGGGACAGGTGAATAAGCATTTATTTTATATTTATATTTTTTATTTCACATTATTTTAATTTAATTCACAGATAAAACAATTTGGAAATTATTTTGCAATGTCATTAACATGTTAGTTTATATAAGATATTATTGATTGGGTTTACATCTACATGAAATGTATTTGCTCTTTCATTTTTCTATATCTTTTTTTTTATAGCTCTCTGTTTTTACTTTCTAGTTTTTCTTTCCAATCATAAAGGCAATGGCTGTGCTTTCAGGCACAGGCAATAACACTAGGGATTTTGTGAATGCTTCTCTCAGTGTGCTGTAAAAATCCTATTTTTCCACCTGTTTTATCAGGCTGTCTGAGATTGATTTTAGAACAAGACGGAAGATTAATCCTGCAGGATTGAGGAGTTGGAGATGTGTATGGCAGCTAGTCACTGTATTAGTGGATGGTATTAGCGTGTGGGTGTGGTGTTCTTCATTAAACCTTAATTGCTTGGAAATGTCACTGCACTAGATATGCAGCCGCTCTGAGATGTAGCATGCTGCTGTGTCAACAAAAGCTATTTAGAATTTGATAATAAAGAGAAAAACTTGGCATTAGATGCCAAAAATTTGCTATTTTACAGAACATCCAGAAATGTTATTTGTGCCTAAGCAGTGCCCCAAGTATTGACATCTAGTCTTGAGTTGTTTCTAAATAAAAGAAGTATATGTCCTGGTACATGATGATGCAGCCTATCAGCATTGAAAGATCTAATGTATTGTGTTCTCTGACTGTAAGGAAGATGTAGAAAACGAATAGGGGTGGCAGTAAGAAGTTCAGTACCGTTCACTGCCTCCCACAGTCAAATCTTTAAATGCTGTTTCTTTAAGAACCAGCACTGCAGTGCTAGCACCCAACAAAGTGCCAGCCATCGGGAGCCACTCGGGAACGCTTTGCTGATGCTGCAGGTCTAAATCTGTCCTAAATCTGGGGTGAGATTTGGTGGTTGCTACTGTGCTGCTCACTCTTCTCCTTGCTGGCGTTTCTGGAATGAGGAATCAAAGCCCTGCCTCTACCAAGATGACCCCTCCACACCGACACAGTGCAGAATAAGGCATGCTAAGTCAGTAATTGAGGGAGGTGAGGTGCAGGGAGACCACAGGCAATACTGGTTACTAGTCCTAGACCCTCTACCTTCTATTTTTTAGGGCACACATGCTTAGTTTAAACCCTGCCAAACGCTCCTGGAAAAAACGTAGTATTATTAGTATTGCTCCCAGAACTTTTTAGGATGGGTGGGAAGAAGCTGGAAAAAAACATTATAAATTCAGGGTGCATTTTTTCTTCTTCAGTTCAGTATTCCCCCCAGAATTTTTTAAGCTGGGTGGGAAGAACCCAGAAGTTGGGTGGTGGTACCTGTAATGTGACCCAACTTGTCAATAACTGCCCAAAAAAACAGCCGGGTGGTTACTGAAAAGATCCATGTGGTGCGCCTAGCTAAAAGGGGATGGACAGTGGAACTTACATCATCATGGCCCGCCGTATCAGGGTGTCTAAAGATCAATTCATGGAAAAGAAAAAGGAAGGAGATGGCGGCGCCTGCAATGGGACAGGGACATGTAAATATACAAAAGGGTTTAGTTCCCTTTTAAGGCTACTTTCAAACTAGCATTTATTTCCAAACTGTACCGCTGAGGTTAACCAGATTAAGCTGTCCCCTAAAAATTGTTATCAGAATGAATACGTTTTCTTCTTCTTCATTTGCTTGTTTGCAGTTTTGCAGACACTAGATGCATCCTAGAGCACTTAACCATGCTAAACGATTCCATGGATGATGAAATTCCAAAATACAAATCCAAGAAAGTTAAAGAAATACAGTGTTTCCAACAGCAAACTCTTCAATAAAACCCTGTGGTTACTGCCTGTAGCCACTCCTGGGTGCCTGTTGGCATCCACTTGGCACCTAGGCATTCAAACAACGCAGTTTTATCCACTAGCCTAGGAGTAGAAAACCCACGGACAGAACTAGAGGTAAGGCGTCCTCTGTGCCTCTGAAATAACATAATAATATAGGGATTTGTCACATCCTTTGATTGACAGTTACTATTTCACCTCTTTGATCCCTGGTAAATCTCTTCAGTTCTGCAGGTGTAACTAATCACCAAAGCTTACAATCTACTTTCCATGGCTTGGGCACATCTGCCAGGAGCCTAAACAGTTGGTTCTTATGGAAGGCAGAAAGTTGCCCTCAAATGACCTCTTCATGCAGCGTTTCACTGATCGGCTATGACAGGGGCCGCAGGCTTATTCCTTGGAGTAAATGCTAAGGACGACGTGAGTCATGAAACTGCAGCCTACACAAGATCTTAGCCGGCATGTCTGTGTTGAGGAACTCAAGATGATTTTCCAGTCTGCAGTTGAGAGAACTATCACGCAATGCATCAGAGACCTTCAAATAGAAATGTACAGCCCTTTGCTACCAGATTCCAACTCTCATACAGATTACTGAATGTATGTGGAATTATGATTCTAGAAATAAATTTTCCCCTTCATAGAATTTTGCTGCCCACAATAAAAAAAGGGTGCAGAGCAGAGGATCATATAACAAGAGGCAGCTGTCTCCCCTAGAAGGCTCAAGGAGCTTGCTGTATCTAGTGGCAACTGAGTTAAAAGACAAAAAAGAATAATTTATCATCAAATGTATGTTTTAAAAGTAATGTTTAACTAATATCAACCTCTTGCAGTCTCTTTATTTTATAGCTGGAGTGTGTAGAGGAGATGCAGTACAAAGGTGCAAAATGGTTCATGTGCTAACAAGAACCATGTGAATCATCCCTAGATTACCTGTGTGTATTGCAGCCTAAGATGGTTTTGGTACTTAGTGATATCAGTATAGGTTACGGGTTTGCTGGCTAACTTTAGATTGACTACTGTTAACTAGAAAGAGTAGTCTCATTGGGCAGGAGGATGGTGGGTAGGGGGAGCATACCAAGAAGAGCTAACAAACTTTGTTGGATATTTTTGAGAAAACCTCATGATCTCTATGAGGCATACCAAGACATGAGCTATGGAAAGAAGCACCTACAGTAGAAAAGTAGGGCCCAAAGAAGAGTAATTGATAGAGAGCAGGAGTTTTGTGGCACCTTAGGTAGACTTTTTGTCTCTGAAAATGTAAAATAATTAACAGGTTACATTAATGGAAAGACTTCAGACAAGTGCAAAAACAAAGGATTATTCTGTAGGGCAATTCCAATGTCACTGAAGATCTGAAAAACCCAGTGCAACCCAATATAGATCATACTACCAAGGTCATATCAGTGAAATACAAATATTGGCAAATGCACTTTACTAAATCAGCCCAACGATGGACAATTCTTGCCAAATATCTAACAACTTTTGCAAATGACCAGCAGAAAGCAAGACAGTGCTATGGTGTTTTTTAAAAATACCAGATTTGTGAAGTAGCGTCTCCCCCTATGTAACCTTATAGTTCAGAGCTGCATTTTTCACAAATTGCACATTTTTCTAGCAGAAAACTTTCTATATACTATATATATATATATATATATATATATATATATATATATATGTATGTGTGTTTATCTGTTGGACTGACAATGTCCTTTAATTTGTTCTCAATGTGTCCCGCCCCGCGCAGTCCCCAGCACTTGTTTTGCTTAATACATTACTTGGGAGTATTCGAGCCGTGCTGTGTTCCTCTCTGTGTTCTGAATAATGGATGGGGGCTGTAGTACACTCCGTGTTCCCAGCACACTGTAATCAAACCTCGCCGCCTTAGCACTACAATATCTGACGGCTTTGCCCCCGGTCCTTCAAACAGCTAATGATCAAGATGCCAGAAAAGGCACAAAGAATCATTAATTATCTCTTTGTTCTAAGACACAGACATTTGGTATTTTACTGTAAGGTAAAACCCGTTTGCTTTACCTTCTGCCCCTTACCTCCAGGGAGGCACTTTTACCTATGAAATTCCCAACAGCCACAAGAATTGTCTTCACCGTAAACAAAGTCTTGGTTTAAAAAAGTTAAACTTAACATTTCATTTTCAATATCATGGAATTATTTTGAAGGGTATTTTCACTGCTTTTGCTATTTTTTATTGTGACCAAAACTACTCCAATTTACCAATATATAGTATAGATGTGCAGTTAGTATATTTTTTCAGAGAAAACAGTTATTGACCAATCTCTTATGAATGGCTCCTTTTTCCAAAAAAACTCACAAATAATGTCAGCTACTAGATAGCAATCTAGTAAAAACATTCATGATAATTTTGTTGTGATTTGGCCTCATAAATTAATACCATTGTACAAGCTATAAACCAGTCATTCTCAACCCGGGTTTCATAGAACCCAAGAGTTCCTCCAGAGGTTGTTAGGGGTTCCTAGAATTTTGACAGATTGACCTCCCATGTAATGGTGACCTGAAAGAACCACAAAACTCACCATTACCTGGGAGGTCAATCAGCCAAAACTCTAGGAACCCATTGCAATCTCTGAAGGAATCCTTAAGTTCTACACTTGGCAGAGTCAGTAAGATTGCACCAAAGCTCCTTTTAGCTATCTGTTAGAGGTGCATTCTGACCATTTCTGTACAGTAGACACTTTATACACCAACCACCATGTAAGTTGTATTTTTTCCACCAACCTCCTTGGGTTTTAGCAGGGGTTCCTCCAAACCTAAAAATTATTTCAAGGGTTCCTCAGGTGAAAAAAGGTTAAGAAGGCTCAATAAAACCTATAGTAGTTAAAATGTTTTATTTTGTATAAAACAATGAAAATAAAGCATTTAAATCAAACATGTTCTAGTGAACTTTAGATAAATTTTGGGCCCCACAAACAAACTTCTTCTCTGCAGTAGTAATGTAATAATTACAAGTCCAAAGGTACACGGGTCGCAGAGGTTGCAATCACCACTGGGCCCCTTACTTCAGAGGGCTCTCCACCCATTTGCTGATTACTTTTTTGCAATAAATGTTGTGATTGAGGGATGCCATGTGCACTCTGTGGCTCTACAGCATCTTCTCTTCCAAGGAGTGGTGGCATCATGTTCCAGTGAGACCACCCCCCAAGCCATTGGACCCACAAATGCCCAGACCTATTTGTCTTGACATTTATACCGTCTCCTTTTTAAAGTTTGTAATCCCGTGGGGCAAACTATGAGCCTTTATCAGATGCGAACAGGTCAACCTTAATGTGTTTAACCAAATTATTCCTATCCTTTTGCCTATGCAGGGTAAAGCAACACATTTTTTGTAGTGAAGGCAAAGCATAGCATTGCTTTAAATTGAACTTAAATTGAGAAACTGCATCTTACCAATGCTTCCTACGCAATATACAAGATTCGACAGGCCCCATCATTACCTGCTACCTCCTGCAGATTGCCACAGCCATTGTGGGCTCCTCCACTTCTCACTTGTAATCAACACAGTAGGGAATTATGGCTAATCGCCAGACTGCTACGCAAAGTGGTGGCTGTCAAAAATTCAAATGCTTTTTTTTGAGGGCTCACAGCTTTTGGTGCAGATTGAATGTCACTGATACCCTTATGGATTGGAAATAACCTCCACAACCTTTCTTAAATATTTTTGCTGCTGTTGGTGCCATTATAAAGATTTACTGTTTAAAGGTATTAACTTCCGCAACACAGAGGCAGCCTGGGAAAAAAAGCCCCGGAACTGCTGCACACACCTTATTGTTCTAAATATTGAAGCAATTTCCTACTTTATAGACTGGATTATTCAGGAACTATTCATACTATATATATATACTGTGTGGACTAGGATGGAGCTATTACGGTTAGAATAATATTTAATTTCGCTCTTATGGTAGCCTGCGTGTTTGGGACACAGAAATAGAATATTTTCCGCTGTCTTAAGAAGTTGAGCGGAGAGGTCTGTGCACGGGGTGTGATGTTTACAAAGCAGGGCCATTGACTGACCTGAGATCTATAAATATCTACTTCCATTACACATCATAGGAAACACAACGTTTGTGAGCAGGCCGTAAGGGCTGATATGGTATGATAGAGGATAATGTGTTTTATAGGCCGGTGTTACACGGGTGCTTACCCTACAGGTTTTTTTTTTAATTATTTTTGGATGAGCATTGAAGGGCCAGAATCTCATTAAAGTTTTTGTTGCTGCCTGTGTCATCCACTGGGAAAATTCACCCCTGTATTTGTATTGGGGACAATTGTCATGGAGACATGACATGATTTATCAAAGCTCTACAAGACTGGAGAGAATAAACTATCATGGATCCATGATTTAAAACATTTGCCATTTAACAGCAAAATGCTTTTAATAAATCCATTGCAGGTTTGCTGGATCACCCAGGTTCCTCCACGATGGTCTATCCTCTCCAGTATTTGGAGAGCTTTGGAATCCAGCAAATTTGGAATGGATTTTTAAAAAATCATTTGCTATTAGTTGGCGGATATTTTTAATCCTGGACCAGATCTGTTGCAAGTTTGTTGGATCACCAATAATCCATAATAGTCTATCTCAGGGGTGGGCAAACGTGTTGGCTCAGGGGCCACAAATTTGACAGATGGGCCAGGCCAGTACCAGATGAATGGAGAGTGTTTGTATGAACTTATATATACTACGTGTAAAAGCTGTTAACTAAAAGTAAAAGAAAACAAACAATGTGACAACAATGTTCTTGGTCACCCTTTTTAGCCAATGGACAATTTTATACCAATATTTGATGGGCTGGATTAAAAAGCCCAAAGGGCCATAGTTTGCCTTGCCAATGCCTGGTTTATCTTTATCAGTCTCGGAGAGCTTTAAAAATCACAGTCTTAGTGCAGAGAAAAGTAACAGAATCTCATTAAAGCCAACTTATGGGCCCAGTTCTACCCTCCTATGATAGTTGTCCTTCAGTGGTCTCCATCTGTTGGCTGCAACAGGCATAGGCTCTAAAGAGACCCTGTCACTTTTCCCTAAATGGACAAGGCGACAAAGTTTCTTTTATGGTCAATTTAACAAGGGTGCACATTTTCAAATGCAATGTGTCTATTCTTTCTCTATATACAAATGCCTTCAGTCCCTACCCTGGCCTGCAGAATAGTGCACAGCATCATTATTCACCATGGTATAGAACAGTGTTTCTCAACTAGGGCCAATAATCTTTTTGCCAAGGCATTCTTCCCTCCAACCTCCACACTAATATAATGTGAGATGTGGATATAATAATTATAAGAGGGGTTCTCTAAATACCAGATGGTTATTTCAAGGGTTCCCCCATGTTAAAAGGTCACAAAATTCTGATATAGAATCCACCCTATGCTTTCCCGTAAATTGAGATTCCATGTCACTGTAGAAGCATAGGGATACAGATTTATTGATGTGTCAGGGTCATAGGAACATCTCATCAGCATTATATTACCAGGCAGGGGACGTGGGTGGGAGAGCGACACATAAGTCGCGACCCACCTTGTTAATAATACCCTGTGTATTTACACTGAGCCTAATGTAACCATTAACCTTGAAAACTGAAACTAGTAATGCCACCAATCACATACAACTGCCCTGAAAATACATTACTGCTGTAGAGAAATCACTTCAGTTCTCCAGAGCACAGACATTATTACAACCGGCAAGTTCAGCTCTGCCTATAAAGGGCATATTGCCTCTGTTACCAAAGTCAGCACAGCCCGCCACCAACACCTCTCCTCGCCATGCGTATTTCAAGTTTATATAAGAATATTTTCACAGAAAGTAGTGTTTACATGCCTGGTGATACTTTGAACTGAAACCCCGTAACGTCCACACTTTATCTAACTGTGCCAAGAGAAGCATAGCAAGAGAAATGGACTGAGATTGTGACCCAGATCCACCGTCTGTAAATGTAAGGAAAGAAGGGATCACACTAGAAAGAAAAAGGAAAGATAAGAGGAAACATTTCACCATGAGGGGGACCATAATGTCGCTGTCAGCATACCTTCCTACGAAAAGTTCTATAGCCCAGGAGGAAAGGAGAGACTAGTGACTACTTGTCAATCTCGATCCTCCAGGTCCAATTGCTTACAGTGCCTGGTTCTTGACGATCTACCATTCTCCACCAACTGATAAGGAAAACAAAATCCTCTGCTCATGGTGAAAGTTTTGAAAGTTTACTTGGAGGAGAAAGTTACAAAGTAAAAGAGTAGAAATAGAAAAGCAAACGATTAAAATGCGTGTAGACTCTCGTTGCAAGGTCTAGAGGATTTAACTTGGACAGCCATATTGAAAGCTTGTTTAAGCTAAAATTCTGGTGCCATCTAGAAACTCGCAAATACAAACATCAGACATGTTGAGTGATTCACTTAAAAAGTTACAGTCACTGCACATTAGACATCACAACATAAGAGACACAAGTTACAGTTATCTTGGAACAACTTATCATTTGACTGTCCTTCAGAGCCCCACAATGCCTCACCAACAAGACCAAACTATCCTCATGGTCAAGAACAAGACATTCTAAGTGCCTGAAGAACAACAATTTGTTCTTAGAACAATTTCTAGTACAATTCATTCTAGCAAGCAAACCTGTAATATATAGGAACATGACATGTAATTAGAAAAAGTATTATAATTATTTTTTTATCTCAAGAAAAAGGCATCCCCAACCTCAATATACTTACATCACATGCATTTCCTTGCTTTGCTTTGCTCCCCTGCAGCTTGGTATTGCTAGTAAGTATTTCCAAGTGCAGAGAAGTAAGTACCTGCTGCCTTGTGGATGAGGATCATTCGTGATCATCTTGGATGAAAATATAACATTAGTGCAACTGTCCCCTGACTTCGTTTTTCTATGGCGGATCATTTAACGATTCATATTGTTTTGTGGTGGGAAGGACATAGTGGACTAACTCCGACTGGTCCTCCCTTTCTCCCCTTAATAGAACAAAGAACTTCTGTCTGCATAATGCAATATAATTGGAGAGATTTGAGTGACTCGGCTATATAAATATACTTTATTATTATTTATAATAATAAGCATATTAGATCAAACAAAAATCAATGTCAGAGGTGTTAAAATCCCTTTAGAAGTTTGTACAATCAATGGAAAGTTTAGAATGTATGTGGACAAGGTTCTTTGATTATTTTTGGGATATCGAATTTCAAAATAAAGAATTGTTTTCTGGACAATTTAGGGAAATGATCGATTAAACGGCTCAATCAAATTGGACAATCAAACACGCAATGCCAGCTTTGTATAGACTGTGTCCCTTGGTTGATTTTCCAGCTCTTTAGACATACAATATAAGCTGAACATAACCTGTTAGGTCTAGTGATGGTGAACATTGTTATTGTTGAACTTATTGTGTGTATTCAGGGTTCACGCTGATTTAACAATGACTATGCTCAGCCGGACTTGTGACCCAGCAGCACCTCGGATGCCAGGCACACATTGTTACTGATCATACTACTGGTGTCATGAGTCTGCTGGTAGAAGGAAGCTTTTTTATGTTCTTACAATTCTTATTTTAAAGAATGTCAATCATGGAGACTGCAGGGAAAATGTGCAAGCTTGCAGCCTCAGGTCAGAAAAATGATTGCACATTTGAAATCATTTCATAGACATGCAGATCACAGCAATCCACTTGTCATTTTGTGCATTGTGCATTGCCAGGACCCATTGCTATCTTATCCCTGGCTCAGTCCAGGATCTAGACCAGAATGGCCACCAAAAACTGGCAGTGATGTTGCAGTGTAGTTATGGCTTTCTCATTCCAGTGAATCACTGCTTTGGGGGGAACATTACATGTAGTTTCTCTGTCATATGTGCAGACGCTGGAAACCAGCTTTAGGAACCGGGGCTGCAGTGCAAGTGGCCAGGCGTTGTCAGCTGCCAAGAGTAATGTGAAGTTTCTTGTTCCCAAGGCAGATCTGAACCTGCCATAACGTGGACCTATGCTCTCCAGGATTGTTTTAAGCTGGCTCCGTATTGTGATCCAACTTTTCAGTAACCACCCAAAAACAGCCAGGTGGTTACTGAAAAGTGCTGGGTGGTGCACCCAACTAAAAAGGGATGGGTAGAGCACTGCTCTCTGATCACTTTCCAGTCTTGCCCAGTCTTCGAGGCAAGCACGGCTGTTCATCTTTGGCAACAATCACCTGGTTTGTGTACATAACTTAAATCCATGCGTGCACAACATTCCAGAGACATTGGACATTACAAGCAGTGCCCTTTACCCACTTTGACTAAAGTTACCTTCCCATTATTCTATCACCAAATTCTATTTACCAAGAGAGCAATCATAAAATAGCTAACTAAAGGGAGGGGTGCAGTAATTATTACTTTTACTTATTACTTGAAGGGGTAAAGTTATGAGAAAGCTGTTCAGAGCAGGTAATTACCTTTAACTAGAGCAAGCCAGGTCCTCTTAAAGGTTATTTCAATTTTCTGCTGAGAAAATGTCTTGGAGCACTGACAGGTACCTCTGACTCTTATTACTCCTGATTTAACCTGTAAACTACGAGGTTATTGCAGGGTATGCTTGGTCTGTTAATAATGTTATGACTTCAAAACAATCAAAATGAAAATTATCCAACTTTTTAAAAGAAAATCCAAGCAAATACATACAAGGTTGATGTTGATTCATGAGAAGTTTAGCAGTTTAGCAAAACAGCTTGCTAAAGGATCTGCCATATATATACACATCCTGTCCTCATGTCAGCAATCTCCCACTGTTAGACTTACTATAGACTTACTCAGTCAAGTCCTCACTACTAGCCCCCACTAATAGGTACTTATACTATCTTTGATGGAAATGCATTTAATTATAATTCATTACAATGTGCAGGCTAGTGGAGAAAGTATGTATATGGATTTCAGCAGAACTTTATTTAGGCCAGGCGGGAAGAAATTGTAGGTGGGTGGCTTAACCTGTATTGTGACCCAACTCTTCAGTAACCACCCAAAAACAGCTGGGAGGTTGCTGAAAAGTGCAGAGTGGTGCACCCAGCTATAAGGGGCCGGGGAGAACACTGGGTTCCAGGGTTAAACATTTAAATAGGAACTGTACTAAAAATAAAAAAAAATAACTTACCTTTACTTCCCCAGAGCTGCCACGTCTTCTATAATTGGACTCGATTGGGTCCTGTGCCTGGAATTCTCCTTTGTCTCAATGCAAAGGAAGCATTGGCTGCTGCCATCTTCTTCTTCCTTCTTTTGGCTACGGCAGCTGATCTCGCACTGCACAAACGTGAATTTGGGTAATGTAGCCTGCTGTAACTCAAAAAAATAAAACAATCTCACTGCACATGCGTGGCATGAAGGAGCAGCCCAAAGCCTCCTGAGATAAGTGACGTGTATTTCGCAGTGGAGGGGTTTTCCCCCTTTTTTAAAAAAAAGAAAACAATGGGTGGGGGGTTAAAAGAACAAGAAAATTTTTCACCTATTTTTTATAAAGTTCAAATTTTGGTGATAGGTCCACTTTAAGTAGTATTGGCAACTTCAAATAAAATGGTCATGTGATGACCTAACCCATCGGTCATTTCATTTGTGCCATCCAGATCACATTATAGCTTAATCTCTCTCTTGGTGTAAATGTAGGTCTAGGTAAACTGTTTTTTTAACAGATATATTCCTGGCTGCTCTGTACAACTTTCGGATCTCTGTAACTTTCTGTGTTGCCTCCTGAAATTCATGGATCTATAAAAAGATTTCCTCAGGGAAAAACAGGTATGCAGTTCAAACAGCCACAGCTCAGCACTTGCCTATAAAATGTACTTTAATGCAAAAGGCAGCCGCTCTTTCTCCATGTAGCTATGACATAAAAGGTTTTATCAGTGGACAAATGATGTGCATGGAATGGAACCTGTCATGCATGCAAAATAGAAGCAGCAAGTCTAGAACTGGTGCAATGCAGCTGTGTGTTCTGCAGGCAAAGTGGCCAGATGGGAACAGCCTAACCTTGGATTTAAACCCAATCAATAAAATCTCATAATACCCTTACTATGTAAATAGAATTTCAAAAGTCATTTTGTGGAAACCCACAGTGCAATATAATATTTCCTCATAATCCTGCCATAAATGTTCACCCACGTCCTGTCCCTGTCTCCTAAAATATTCTGCATTGTCACCCTGTTGCATGTATACACCAACATTCACTGAGTGGGCATCTTCTGCCATTCTTCACCATCAGGAAGCCACCTCTGAGCAGTGACATGCAGGCACATGCAAAACAATGCCAAAAAGAAGAAAAATAAATGACATTTGTTTTTGAAGCACAAAGCTTTAGTAAACCAAAGGTTAGAGTATTTCCCATCCAGTGGGTTAAATGACGACCATCATGATGCATCTCACCTTATATGAGCCCAGGCTGTACCCACCCCCTGCCTGTAAATGGGCAGCAGAGAAGACAAATTAGCACAGCGATTAGCTCCTCTCTTTGTTTCTCCTCCTATCAGCACGATTTTTGTTAGAACACAAACAGATTGGCTCCTTGTTCGGCGTCTTCCATTCCCATTCTAAACTTTGATGATAGTCTCCATGTATCTTCTGTAAGAAAAAAACATTTCAGAATATATTAAAGCTGAATGTTGTTATTCTGTTCATTTTATATCTACCTTTAGTTCAAATTTAAGCATCAGGGAAACAGTGATAAAATATGAAAAGAGTGGGAGGTGAACCTGACCCACACATTGAATATTTGTGAATGCACGAAGCATTCTTGTATTTTATTCCTTCCAGCTGCTACCACCTAGATTGCCCATTACATTTGGAGCTTTGGGTCTTAATGGATTTGTATTGTCGAGTGTTTTGTTTTTCTGTCTATAACAAAATAATGGGGAGATTTCATAAGTACAGGGTTCTTTTTTTTATTTGAATGTACTTGTCAGCCACGGACAGCTGCATTGCAGAGGAAACTAGACTGGTCCCTGGACGCAACCCAGGATGGGGTTTGCTATGTTTTAGTTTTGTTGTTGCTGCTGGCGCCCTGGACATACTGGGGGCAGAATTGTGGCATTTAAAGAGACATTGGGGCTATACCCATGCAGGGGTATAGCCCCAATGTCTCTTCAAACCAGAAGGCAGGGAGATGGCTCAAGATTCTTGAACATAGTGATTTTTCTGTCTCTTGTCATCATCCTCTGCACCTCCTATAGCTGAATTTGGCCACAAATATCCAGGGCTAGCTAGAAAAGGGTATTTTTAGATTTTATCAGTTTGTAAATGTTGGGACTTGGTCCTACTCCATTACTCTTCTCCCATAGACACTGGACCACATATGATCAACACAGCCCTGGATCCATGTAGTATAGATTTTGGATTATGGATAGTTTGCCATGGTAAAACAGTTCTCATATACATGTTGTAACTGATTATCTGTTGGCCCATTTACACTACATTTCAAGGGCATTTTATCATGTTACTGCACATGTTAAACACATTGTAGTTCATTACAGGGCTACTACTTTTAAAAACCAACCCCCACACGTAGGCAAGGTGGCCCAGTGCACTTTTTTGTTCGTTGTGGTGTGCTACATTAAAAATGTTAAATCAAAATCATGCATTTGTATGGTGGTGCATTGCATCTTAAAGCAAGGCACATGAACATGCAAAGTCACACACCACAATGCTCTGAAACATTGTGAATGGGCCCTAATTTTTAGCCCTTTTAAAGGATAAATATGCCTAAAGCCCCACTCTTGGCTGTTGGTAAATTTACCCATACAGTGCCCCCCACACATACACACTGCGTGGGTTTAATGCTTATTTTGCTAGGGGCAAAAGGAATAAGTACAAATACCCTTTTACTCATCTCCATGTGGTCTCTTCCTGAAGGTCCTTCGCTTCACTTTTTAAACCGGTCATTGCTGCCTGATGTTGTCATATACAGCGCAGGAACATCAATCCTGTGTTGTACAGGCAGCAAAGAGAACAGTTTTGTATTTGTAGTTTTTATTATTTATTTGTATTCTTTCTTTTCCCTATACCCAAGTGACTATTTAATCCAGACAGTGCACAATAAGTTGAACAACTCTCCCCAACCCTAGGTGATGCAGAATATATTACACCATATTCCATATTATCTGAAAAAGGGGCATCTGGTAAACTAACAAAAAAAGAGGCATGTCGTGAGACCTGTCAGTACTGCCGAGCAGCAAAGTGGAAGTTTTGGATTATCTTCAAGGCACAATTAGCAATATATTCTGCTTCTCCAGCAGTGGTCCAAAGTTTTGAATTTTTGTTGGGCTTAAATGTATTATAAAGGTCCAGTGGACTATCCTCTGGTCTTATCAAGCTTCATACATCTTTACTTGTCTCTGTGTTGATATTCAGGTTTGTGCAGACACAGACAGACGTTCCCTCTAGACAAATGTACCTGAGCAGAATGTGAAAGACTCTCGGTATGCATTGGCTGTGTACGGCAGAGAGCTAAACGCCTTGTCAGCAGATTGGAGACTGTCAATCATGACTTATTCATATCTTTCCACTTGTCTGGAACATGATAAGGAAGACAGAACAATTGATAAACCACACCAGACACTATGGTCCTCCATCACCTCTTAGCTTGATGCATATTATGGATTATATATTATGGCTATGAGGGTTATATATATATATATATATTTATATTTATATGTGGTCAAACTGCCTTTGTGTGATTTTAAAGGACAAGTGTTGCTGAGAGACATAGAAGAACATTCAGTACTTTTAGTGGTTTAGGCAGCTCCTTCACCAGGAGATTCAACTGATTTGATGTTGGAGCTGTCCCAATACTCTCGGGCAAAGTATTTGGTGGCTGCTTAATAATCACATAAGAATTCGTAATCAACAATTGATTACAGTCCACCAAAAACTTTAAATTTGGTGTTTTTAAAACAGTAGGGACTTAAACCACCTGAAAGGTTCTCATACAATACCTTTTGGGGATATCTCTGGTCATCAGCTTCCAGGTTTGCACTTCTTCTATAACCATTACAGTGGGGGCTAGGTGTCCTGTTTTGTATTTTATTTAACAGAATTTGAAAAAAGAACTTTGAACATTTATGTTGACTGGAACAGCTAGCATACAAAGGAAGATAGCAGCAGAACCAGGAATTTAGGCAGTGTTTTCCCCGACCCCTTTAGGCCAGGTGCCCCACCCAGCACTTTTCAGTAACCACCTGGCTGTTTTTGGGTGGGTCCTGAAAGGTTGGGTCACAATTCCAGGGCCACCACCTGCCTGCAGCTTCTTCCCACCCAGCTTAAAACAATTTCTGGGGAGAATACTGTTAGGGATCTTGTCTTCTGAGTCTTTGGGAAATATTGGGGAGGGGGGGCATGATTATATACATACATTTAGTTCTTCATACCAAACCAACTCGTGTTGATTACATCACAATAAGTGCACGTCCTGTTAGACTTACAAAATGGGGGCAATCTGAGAAACTTTTTGATTGTCAGCCTTGCCTAACTTAAAAATATATTTTTGGTTACTAAGGGAAGGTTCACACCTGCATCTACATTGTGTGTTTTTTCGTGGCTCCCTGCAGTTGGCATCTTGCCAGCCGCTTGAACACTTGCACCATGAGCATGATAAAGATATCAACATTCAACAAGGAGTCAAAGTGAAAAGCTGAAACTTTTTTTTGTATAGTTTTGGAAACCGGTTGCATTAATTTTCATGTTATTTCTGTTTTTGTTATGTTGTTCTCTACAAAAAAGGAACAACTATCACTGGAGCATGTGTCCCTTTTGGAAGATTAAAGGCAGGTTCATACATGGCTTCCCGTGGCACCGTGCCAGCCACTTGAACACTGGCGTGGCAGCTCCGGTTTTTAAAGAACCAGTGTCTGCATATGTGACAGCTGCTGTCAGTGAGCTGTACTAGTACCACTCACTGCCACCCCTATTCATTCACTATGGGGCTGCCACAGGGAGATGCTATGTAGAGTCTCACGAGAGGCTGTGGTTCCTGACGTGAGGAAGCGATAAACTGCAACCTTACCACCATTGTGAATTGAGCCTAAACCTGACTATTACTGGAATGGGCCTCTGGTATTGCCTCCAATGTGCTTGCAGTTCTGGCATCCATGGGAGTTGGTGGTTGTTGATGTGTCAGAACACCACAGTTTGCAGGGTTATCAGATGCTTGGATTTAATCCAGAACAACCATGAGTGTGGCATTTTGATGTGTTTTTTTCACTAATACACTTTGAAGACTTCTCGAATGAAGGACCTTTTGGTTCTTTTTGGCCTTCACCAAAAATGTAGTCAATACTCATCAATCTACAACAATTATTCAATAATGATTTCCATGTGATTAGTAGAAACTAAAAAACAGTTCTGTCCCCGGTGACATTGTTATTTTTTAAATTGCTCTTGACCTTTACCTTAGGTGAGTATTTGCACAGCACACCTGTAGGAATTTTTCAGCCGTTGCCTGTATTGCTAAATGTTACGGTTATTACCCAGCCTCATCATCAAGGCGTGTTTTGTTACCGTCTGGTGCCTTCTGTAGAAATAGTTTTCCTGCTACTGGGTTGTAACTGAGTTAATGATTAGCATGCCCCAGTAGCAGGGCACGTGGGAGAAAAGTCTCTGACCAGCCATATCGCAGAGATTTGTTCTAAGCATTCTCAAGACAATACTTCCCAGCCTTATCATACCTCACATATAATACATAACTCCATATAGATAATGTTGTAAAAGTTTAGCATCATAGGCAGCAGTTTTCTTATGTCTGACGACTTAAATTTTCAGTGGGAAGTATTTTTCTATTGGAACTTCTGTGTAGACATAAGAAGACTGCTGCCTAAAATGGGAAACACTCAAATGGACTTAATATTCAA
This sequence comes from Pyxicephalus adspersus, assembly GCF_032062135.1. Taxonomy (NCBI): domain Eukaryota; kingdom Metazoa; phylum Chordata; class Amphibia; order Anura; family Pyxicephalidae; genus Pyxicephalus; species Pyxicephalus adspersus. The sequence goes on along the minus strand of NC_092861.1, from coordinate 13,121,266 downwards.
GACTGAAATGGAACGTCGCTATAGCGTAATGACTACAAATGAATAAGGAGAACTATCCTAAGAGATTATCTGTTGCATATATCCTGGCGCAGTATTTCCCTTATAGAATAGAATTTGCAAACTCAAAAATAACACTGTTGGACCAGGTTTAGGTATATGTTTATGCCCACCCCTACCTCCACGATGGCAGACATTAATAAGTACAACTAAAAATCGGCATTCAAGTAGCTGGAACTAAACTGGTTCCATGGATTTAAATATCTGGCATCAACTTCTTTTGGTCCCTGCACAGCAAACCTCATTGGCTAAAGAGGAGCAGCACAAAGATCCAAAATGTTCATTTGCTGACCACGAACATTCTGATATTAGGAGAAAAGAGAGATGAGCTCATTGTTGTGCTACTTCTACTTCAATATAGCGTTACAGATAGGTCAAGGCCAGAACAACTTGAGCTTTAGTGGAAGTTGGTTTTAAATACTGATCTTCCTTCAACCTACAACCCCTAGGACATCTAGTGGCAAAACAAAATATTACAAGGGAAAGTTTTTAATTGACGGCAAGTATTGCAGCAAAAGCTGTTTTTTTTTCATCTTTTAATAATAATAGTTATTATTAATATTATTAATTATTAATTATATTATTATTTTATTATATTATTATTTTATCTACAGTTCTGATTTAATGGGTAAAGCTCAATCTACAGAAAAGATTTAATGCCAATCAATTGCTCTGGGTCACACCCCTGTTGTACAATAACTAAGAAACAGTAATGTATTGTAGCCATTGCCCTGCAATAAAGCAGTGTGGTGTGTGGGGCATTACACCGGCACAGCTGGCATGTGTTTAGCAGCGTGTAGTCTCAGCAGACTTGTGTGCTACGGTTTGACCCTTTCTTTTGGATGTAGAGATAAACAAGCATAGGAAAATCTAACAATAAGTCATTCTGTACTTCTCAAGCAGGCATACGGCTGCAATTTGCTGGGCACATTCATAATGAATTGTGTCTGCTTGGCACATGGGCTTCAAGCCTCCTGTATTAAACCAGGTGCTCTCTCAGTCAGTATATAATTGAGTCAATAATGACATTTCCTCTGGCAGCCTGCAAAATATAAAAAAGTTGCAGCCGTGTTTTTATTTTTTTTTTAAGCAGACAAGCAGTACTTTGTGTAGCTGGGACTCGATGGAAATCTACCTAGCAAATTTCTACATTTTTTATTCATTCATGCCAGGAGAAAAAAAAACACATAAGTGCACACTTAATTGTAGTCATTTTGGTGTAATTAGTTTTTGTTTTTGTAACACAGGCTTTTAATAGTAATGAGAACCCCAGCAGTTTTATGGCTGGCATATAATAGACCCCTGTGCAGAAAAAACAGTTTTGACCTCCAGTCAATGCCCAATTCCCTTTCATACCGTATATCATTACAAAGCTTCATAAATGCATCTAAGGTTTGTAAAAATGGGAAAAAAAGACAATCCTGTTCAGGCAGAATTGATATTGCAAGGATTATTAAGCTAAAATACACATACATATAAAACAAACAAATAAAGCAACTTTTTAAATATTAATAAATGTATTTTTAAAGGTTAGCAGTGGAAGTACCAGTGGAATTTAAGCTGTGTATTTACCTGTTTGTCTGGATTTCAATATATTATTAGTTATCTATATCTGTTTGGCGTACATTTGTGTTTAGGTGATTTTGTGCTGAGCAACCCCCAGCCCAAGAATTGGGGCAGGTTCAGATCTGCTTCGGGATCAAGTCATCCCCTGCTGCTTTTGTTGGCTGCCACCATGCCAGCCACTGGGTCACTGGTTCCTATAGAACATTCAACAGCTTCGCCCATTCATTCCCTTTGGGGCTGTTGTGGGGCAAAGCTATGTGTCCACTCAGAGTCAGCAGTTCTCTGGCACGAGGAAGCAGTAACTGCTCGGCAAGTCAATATGAACATAGCCTTAGGGAGTCTTTTAGGCCACTGTTTAAGGTGCTCTGATGGGAGACTGGGAGACTAGGGAATATATAACTATATAATGCTGAAGGGAGATGGTGAAGCCCAATAAAGCCTTTTATCATATTATAGCACAGTCTGTTATGATATTATTTAAATGGCTATCAGGAGATGAGCTAACTGCCCCTGGTCACATAACTCATACTTCTTGTAATTGGCATTATTAATATATGTTGATCTAATATGCACACAATTAGGAAATATAAAAGTGGTATTCTATTGAAATTGCAAACCAACAGCATCTAAATCTTCTGCAGATGTCTGTTGTCATTAAAAGTCATATGCTGAACTTATTAAAAAACTTTGCTCGGTTCCAGCTTCATCATGTGTTTGGCTTACGAGATTAAAAAGGCTGGTTGTGTGTGCATGTTATATAAAAATTTTGTTTAGTTTTTTCCAGTACATATTTTCCTTGTTTGGTAGTTTTTTTTGTAATTTTTTAGCCAACAGCATTCACTGATCACCCAAAAAAATAAATTCTCCTCTTTACACCGTTTTGCACAGTGAAAGTCTAGGGAGTGGTGAAAGTCCACAGGTCTTAGGGTGGGGGTCAAATATGATAAAATATGCCATATAAATTGTCTGAAACACCTTGACCATACTAACAAGGTGTGATCCTCCCCACAGTGCCAAGTTGTTCATTCTCCACTGTCTGGCCAGCCCATTTTATGTATAAGCTAAATTACCCAAATATTTTTTTAAACCACACCACTATCCTCCAGCCCTCTTGGTTTTGATTGCTTTGCCCTCCTCTGAGTCAAGGAGCTCTGTAATGCAATGAAATTGCCCATCTCATATCTTAAGGGCATATTAAGCTTAAGCAGAGATAGATAATGGTATACTTAGGAAACTTTGAAGAACCTTAAGTGTGACATTTTCCCAGAAGGGGTTGGAAGGGAGAGGTTGTACCACACGGCATGACTACATGATTTAAAAAGGTGTATGTAGTTACACAATTGCAATTTTTTTTATTGGGCATTGCTTCTTGATTGAACATTGCATGCAACTTTCAGGCCACTCTAAGCTATTTAATTTAATGGCTTGGGCCCATCAGGAAATCTAAAAAAGCATAGGCCAACAGAAGCTGAAACAATTCGGAGCTGGACGCAATTATTGCCTCTATAAACGAATACATACCCTACCCCCCCCCCCAACCATAGCACCATGAAAATATTCCTTTAAAAGGCAACCCATAAAAATACTCAACACTTCTATTTCTACTCTTGACCTTAACCTAACCCATAAAGTGAACCTTCAATATTTACAATAGGCTCCAAAAATATCAGCATCCAAACAGTCTGATATGAAGAGATGCAATAATTACACAACTTACAACTTTTTATTGTAACTAAGGCTATTCAAAATTAAGGAGGGGAACAAACAAAACAAATCTCCTACAGATAGACAGGGAGGTATGCAAAGGAAACAAGATTTCTGGGTGTCATGCTTTGAAAGTTTACAGAAAAAGCCATGAACCGTATATTAAAAGATGTAAACAGCTCTACCAATAAAATTGTACAAAATACTATATTGGTGGTTGTTGATCATTAAAGGTTTAGTACAGATGCTTTCTTTAAAGTCAACTCAAAATCTATGCAAACCTTACCTGTTTTCTTAGCACTAACACTCCCATTGCACACAATATTCTTCATTTTAGCATGCTAACAGGACTTTGTAACTCCTATATAACAGGTCCCAAGCCTTTACCAAAGCTAAGTTAAGGCATTGATCATAGGTCTGTCAAACATCAAGATTTGCGTTCAAGCATTTGCTCACAAGAACTTCCTACTCCATATTGTTCACTGGTTAATAGAAAGGAAATAGCTAAACTTTATTAAAGATTTTAGTTCCTCTCTAACAAGTTGCCACACCAGCTGATGGAACTTGCACACTCACAAGAGGCACACCGCAGACCAAGCTACTTGTTTGTGCATTTGTATTATACAGGCTATGTATGAAGTTAAAGTCACATTTTTATCATATTGTTAGATATCATTCTAATATTCCTTACAACAAATTATCAGTACGGCATAAATAAAGAACTGCATGTGAATTATTTGTATGTAAAATTGCAATGCGTTACTTCAAAAAAAATTAAAATAAACTCCAGACTCAAAATATCCTTTTTTTCTGCTCTTAGATAGAAGATGAGAAGCTTGCTCTCCAGGTGAGCTCCAACCAAACAGTGCAAGCTCCTGATTCGTGTCTCAAGGCTCCCGACCCGGCTGCACCACCTACAGAACCCTCCCCTCTAGACAAGAGCAAAGGCTTCTTCGCTGACGAGTCTGAACCTCTTCTTCGCTGTGACTCCACCTCAAGCGGTTCTTCTGCCCTTAGCAGAACAGGCTCATTTATAACCAAAGGTAATGATATAGGTTTACTGCTCTCCAAATATGATTTACCATAATGCTGTGATGGAGGAAGAGAGGAATGGTAAATATTGTGCTGTTTGCTTTCAATGGTGATGTAACTGGAGTTGTGGGACACCTCCACATCCTAATGTGTACTTCATGCTCCTCTCTATAGGTTCATAAGCCACTGATTTGTAGAATGAAGCTTGGAGAGATTAGGAGTATGCTAGGTCACTATATATACACAATTTGGTTGAAAGAGCAGAAGATTTCAGAATAGGTTTGTTCTGAATATTATCAAGCATAAGTGGAACTGCAGAAGCAAAGGAAAAAAGCAAGCTGAGGGTAAAAGGACCAGTCAGCAGTATTCCCCGTAGTCTTCATGAAACTAATATATCTCCCAGACTTACCATGCTTTATTATACACATTGTCTCTGTGTTACCTATCTTCTGACTTGCGGGTGAATATTCAAAAACAGGAGTGCAGCAAAAACCAGAGATTCACAGAACCAATAAAGCAGAAACAGGGAAATCCTTTTTTTTATCATTCAGGTACAGCTTTTCGGATTTGGGCAGAATCATCAATTCTAGATGTTCCCTATAATTAAGCAAGTCTGTGAGTTCACTACAAAATAAAAACCAATGTAAAAAGATCCTAAATTTAAATGAAAATGTCCTTCTAAAAATAAAACACAGCAATGGACTAATATTACCTTTGCGGGAGAAGAACGGGTTTGGTTATTGTTCAGATTTTTCCAGCTTCTTCCCAAAGTCCTATTTTTTTGGAAGTTAAATTACTGTAGATCAAATATAACATTTGCTGTATTATAGAGAATATCTGAAAATGTTTATTGTGCTCATGCAGTAGCTTTGTGATGAATCTCTTGCCCTTTATTACTATCCACTTTAAGCTTCACCTACCTGTAATCCCCCTATCCACCAGGTGCTCCCTCCCTGGACACAGAAACACTTCCACTGACCTTTGGGGCAGCTTGTGTACAATTTTAGCTTCAGGTTCATATAGCTGATGGGTGATGCTTATGTTCCCCAGGAAATTAAAAAGATGCCACTCTGTAATCCTAACTCCTGAAATGAATACTTCAGTAGACACAGTAAGATGTGTTCTAAGGAACACTTTGTGATTTCTAAGTGTCTGCGAAGGTTCACTGATGCATTGCAAGGTTGGCTGAAGTTGTTTTTGCTGACATTAAATATTTATTTAGAACACACTTAAATGTCATCCTGGCCTATTGAATTACTAACATCTCTATTCTTTGCCTATCACAGAAAAGAAAGACACCGTTCTGCGCCAGGTCCGTTTGGACCCCTGTGATCTTCAGCCTATCTTTGATGACATGCTTCCCATCTTGAGTCCAGAGGAGCTCCGGGTCATCGATGATATACATCAGGCAGAAGACAAACTGGACCGTCTCTTCGAAATTGCTGGTGTGAAGAGCCAGGAGGCCAGCCAAAAACTCCTGGATTCTGTCTACAGCCACCTCCCTGACCTGCTGTAGCCTTAAAAAAGACCATTGAGAGTTCAGCTTGCCTTGTACAAGTGATTTTACTGCTTTCTTCCCACCTTCCATGACCATCATCACCACTTAATAAAACCACCTAAGGCCAACACACTGGCATTTTGTGTGCTTAAAATAAAACTGCAAATATCGTAATTTGCAGCTTTGTACATATCATGTTTATTTCAGTTTAAGGTAACTCTCATCTTTTCATTGGCAGAGCACATTTTTTTTCATGAGATGGACATGTGCTTGGGACGTCTTGTCCAGTATGGGAAAAACATTTTGTTGCATTCAGAAGGCATTCCGAGCACACTTGACAGCGTATAATAATCAGGATCCATTTTACAGCCAGATCGAATGAGATCTCGTACTCTACATAGTACGGCCTTTTTTCCAACGCCAACAGCTGCTTGATTGACAGTACTTATTGTTGAACTTTGAGCTGCTGATCTGTTTTTTGGATTAAAGTGAACGGGCTGGAGATGATACCCGCCTTTCAGGGCTGCTAAACAGACATATAATGCATGGTACATACTTATACTGCAGCGGGTACGCTAAAGATGGTTTAGGATCCCTAAATGAAGATTCTTTTACAACACTGGTGACTGTTTCCAGGATTGACTGATTACGTTCTTAAATGCTGCACTCCTCCTAATAACCACACTCTTCTTCATGCTTCTAGAGTAGCTTTTCTTTAATGTTTAAAGCGTATCTAAATTCAAAATTTTGATACAGCACAGTTTTCCAGTCCTTAGATCTGGTGGCTGTTTTTTTTTATTACTATTATATGCTTTTCCCTTTGTTCTTCCCTAATCATTCTTCTCTTTATTGCTGCACTCATTTTTTCATTGCATCTATGAAGGCATTCATGGTTGTCTCCCAGGTTGGATTTCAAACATGTCTGCCTGTTCATATCCATTACATGGTGGATTGATGGCACTAGGTCTTTACACAAGAATGATAAGGATGTTTGGGCTTTCAGGTCATCTCATAGGAAGTGATAAACACTTTGTATTTCTGGCAAGATCAGCAAGTAAATGTTGTTGACCTTAACAAATAAAAATAATGCAGGTACAATATCTAAGCTGCAATTTATTACATTTTTTGTTTTTGAATATAGATACAAATAAGGGTTGGTCCTCCCAAAACTGGGATCTCTTGGTTTGAATGACCCTCTATATTCTTGTATTAATTTTGGGCATAAGGCTGGTGAAGTCTCTCAATGTGTTCCCTTTTTTGCCCAGTGCACCTACAGGAGCAAAACTCCATGGTGGAATGTGGACCAATGCAATTGGTAAAGAACTTACACCATTGGAGTCCAAGACATAAAAAAATGGAAATAATATTTCAGGGATGCTAGGCCCTTAATGTAACCATGTCATTAGAAAGCACTAGGACTGCCATTGCTGGCCTACTTCTGAAAACAATTATTGTTGCTTGACTGTTTTCTGGCATTAAAACTTTAGGTCACTACCTGGAACTAGTATGCTCTAAATACGTTTCAGAATTCCTTATCTTGGTACTTTTCAGGTCAGTGACTTGTTGGAGCCAATACATTAGCATCTCAGTCGATCAACTAGCATTTTCATTAGTAAAGATCAGCAATGGCATGATTCTCTTATGACTGGTACAGTTCTCTCTTCCTATCTCTCTAACCTTAGTTTACCTAGAACTTGGATGCTTAGTAGCTCGTCCAGACAGCACATTTACATCTTCAGACCCAAAATTCTTCTCTTTTGCTGGCTGTGTCCTACAGTAATTACCCCAATGGGCTTCTGCAGGAGAGAGGCAAGTAGAATGGTCTCAAATACTCATCAATATGGAATTTTTGTATAGCTGCAGCCAGTCGTAGATGCAATACTGGGCTCAAACCTATAAACACTGGAGAAGGTTTCTGCTGTCTGGTAAGCAACCAAGTGAAAGGTTCTGATTAGGATTAGGAGACTAGGAAGGGTATGTTGGGTTTTTGTAATTTAAATTGTTCTTTAAGTTTTTGCTTGATTTTGTTACAATACATTCTGAATTTTTCTGATATAAAAATATCTTTGGGGGTGGGGAGGGAGTTTGCCTTTTCAGTCTTAAAGAAGAATAAAAGCATTTAGTCATATGGGCCATCATTTCTCAGGATGAGTGCACCTGCCATTTTTTAACTCAGAGTGGAATTTAAAATGCATCAGGACACAGGCAACCATTGTTTGGGGTAGTTTGATTTTGATGAGCATACACCTACATGTTTACCCACTAAAGCAATGTACAAGCTGCAGTGAAAACTACTAAGTAATCACCTTTCACAATTCTAATTTCAGTGAACTGGAATCTTAATGTATTTCTTTCATGTATTGTGAATTGCCTATGGCATTTCACCTAGTACTCCTCTGTCATTATGGGAAGTGGAAGGCAACATTATATTTATTACTATGGGCTGTAAAAATAAAATCATTATTTTTCCTATTCATTAGTTAATGAGGCCCCTATCGTTTTGTGCTATCTTGTTGAATTAACCCAGCAATGTCCAAATGGTTGCACAAAAACATAGTGAATATACACTGCTTGGCCAAAAAACAATACACTCAATTATTTAGTTATGTTCGTTTCAGCTTTATTTATGGCATGCATTTGCCATGGTATCATTTCGATAACCTTATGCAATATCAAAACATTTATTTACATCCAGTGTTGCATTAATTTTTCTCCAAGATCTTGTTTTGATGATGAAGAGTTGGACCACTGCGTAAAGTCTTCTCCAGTTCATTCCAATGATTCTCAATAGTCTTAGGAGTGTGGTGTCTAATCCATATGTAAACATTAAGTCTTCCTGAATCACTCTTTCCAATGAATCCTGGAATTGTCATCTTGGAATAAAATTATGCCATCAAGGAAGAAAAAATCGATTGATGGAATAACCTGGTCATTCAGTAAATTTAGGTAGTTAGCTGACCCCAATATTTGGGCACATAAGGTTGCTTAACCTAGACCTGACTAACTGAAGCAACCCCAGATCATCACACTGCCCCCATAGGCTTTAGGACTTTTTGTGGCCGGGCAGTGTATATTTTGAAATGTTTACAATAGCAGATTGGTAGTTCCCATGTGTAGGCAGTAAATGCAATTAAAAAAAACTTCAATATTCAGAATATTAATGTTTGTTTGGATGGGGGTATTCATTATAGAGCCTGCTCTCCATACCCGTCTGTATGAAGTTCCTCTGCAAATCTTCTCTCTAGGGTACGTTATTCATTACCAATAATGTAGAATCTTATGACGCCTTGACATTGGCAGAAGCGCCAAGGAGATGTGGACAGCAGAGGATTTCAGTTAGTCTTCTAGAAATAGTACCATGGATACTACTAGGATGTACTGCTCATACCTAATATTCTGTTCATCCTACACTTAAAACTATATTCATACATTGTATGTGTTTGTTTTTGAAATAACTGTTGAAAACATCAGATTTTTGGGGGATATTTTTGTTTCAGAATATTTAATTATTCTGCATATTTATTGTGCCCAAGGCTTACCCACAGAATTATTTGGAATTGCAAAACTTGCCTAAAGCAAGCAAAATCCTGTTAACACAAGCCGTTGGAATGTCCTATCTGCCCAGTCCCCTATCCAATAGTGGAGGTATAAAAGTTAGACAGTAATTCTGCTTTCTAAAAGCAAATTTGCCGTAACAAGTTAAGTTTGAGTTACCAGATCTGAGCCTTTAAAGTGATGCTGACTACAATAAAAAGTTTAAAAACATGACCTCTGCAAAGAAGGTATTTACCTCCCCTGTTGCCCAGGCAGATGATCATTCCTGTATTATGGATAAGCCACCACTGGAAAAATCCAAAGAAATATACACTTTTACGGGTGCCAGATTTATTGTACCACACTGCGAGCTTTGGCTTCTCCTGCCAGCCCCAATGTCACCACTGTATGCTGTAGCGATGTAGAAGAGAAACTACAGCACATATAGAACCAGAAATCCAACACTCACACAAGTGTCTCTGATGCAAGCAACAAGAGATTTGATTATTAAACATTTTTGCACGGGTCACATTTTCTATTCTTTTTCTTTTAGTATCAGAGTCAATTTCTCAACAGAAAGTATTGTTTGCAACCAATTATAAACTGATACAGTAAATGTGTATATACTCAAATACTGACTAATAGCCTTGGAACAAAATAATAGAATAATAGCATAGCAAAATACCTCTTGGATAACATGCTGCTTCAAGTTGCTTTGAGTGCTGCTTACATAACTAAAAAACCTAGGCTTTGGTTACATAAGGGCTGCTGAAAGGAAAGATCACCCAATCCATTTCAGCAGAGCCTTGGCAGCCACTATAATATTTTTAACGGACCTAGTATGAAAATAAAAGGCCCTCCTTTATGGAGAGCCCCCACCCCCAAATACCCATTTTGTAAAATAGAAAATGTTAGAAATACCTCTGCCCTGGCTTCTGAAGATTCCAGGAGGCAATGATGATGCCTCTGCCTCCTGGCAAAGCTGTAAAAGCTATTTTTTTACAGGGCTTTATAAGTGAATACAGGTACACTTTAAAATCTCAGAGTAAGCTCCACTGAAGTCTGATTATATGAATATATATAGTGAAACCATGCTGACTTTTGTTAAGCTTCACAAATTGGGGCTGTCGATTTTCTTAATGTCCTGGTTATGCATGTGAAAATGGCGGAGTGTGTGTTACTTGTTCTCAACAAGGGATCTCCATTTATTTAATTTTTTTATTCTTACTTTAATAAAATATTTACCATGTTTTGGTGCTTTTACACATGCTCAAGTTAACAAAAAAACAAAAAATGAAAAAGACTGACAAGAACGAAATTGCCTTCAAGTGTACTAATTTATTACTAAATCCTAGATGTTTGTTATTGAAATTGCTTCTGTACATTCAGTTCATAAGAAGAAAAATGTTTCTGTGTACTTATTTAACCTGACTAGTAAGCAATCAGATATTGCAAGCATTAAGCAAGTGCGTTCTTTTTTTTCCTCTTGTTTTTTTAAGAAAAAGATTAAAATATTATTTATATTTCAGAAGTGGATTAAGTGTTTTCTTTACATTGATGGAAGGCGGCTGGCACTTTGTATGATGTCACATTGGAGTTGTGTGTTTGTGCTATGACTAATGTGTTGTGTCTAACTTTATGGATCATTATACCCTGCCCACAGCAAATTACTTGAGCTACGGGAGGCAACTTGGTGTTGTGTAATGCATTTCTCCAAGCAGACTCCAAAACTATATATATGTTCTTCCCAGAAATATTTTTAGCTGGAAAGAAACTGTAGGTGGGTGGCTACCCCAGTATTGTGCCCCAACGTTTCAACCCAAAAACAGCCGGGTGGTTACTGAAAAGTGCCAGGTGGTGCGCCCAGCTAAAAGTTACTGAGCACTGATATGTGTGTGTACGGAACCAGTCAAAAGTTTGGAAACACCTTCTTACTTTGTGTTTTTCATTATTTTATTGGTTTATACCTTGTAGAACAATATAGGACATCCAAACTATAATGTAACACATATGGAATTATGTTCAAGCAAAAGAAAAGATGACCACTTTGCACACCTCTGGCATTGGCCCTGATTTATTAAAGCTCACCAAGGGAGAAGAGGATATTCATATCAGTGGAGCTGGGTGATTGAGCAAATTTGGAATGGATCTGGTCCATAATTGAAAACATTTTGTAACAAATAGCATTATTGAAAATCCATTCCAGGTTTGCTGGATCACCAAGCTTTACTGATGAAAGTGTATCCTCTCCAGCCTTGGAGCGCTTTAAAAATTAGGCCCATTGTCCCAGATTTCTCTTAACAGTTGTGTATTGTCAAGATTTAATGCCTGGAATTTCAAGCCTTCCTAATGTGTATGAGAATAACCATTGTGACATACTGAGACAGAGTTGGTACGGTTCTGTACAGTGAATTGCCCTATCCCACTACTGTTCTTATAGTCTGGCAAGTACCACTCATCAAAGTAAATATTTAAAGTATTATTTTAAGACATAAAGGCCAGTAAATCCAGAAAAATTCACAAACTTTAAATGTGTTTAAATGAGTTGGGAGAAGGTGACCCAACAAACCTGAAATGGATATTGGCAAATGTTTTCAGTCCTAGACCAGATACATTCCAGGTTTGCTTGATCACCTAGGTTCTCCCATGATAGCCTAACTTCTCCAGACTTAGCTTTAATAAATTAGGTCCTTTCACAAGGACAAACCCAGGAAAGGAAGACCAAAAGTTTCACAAAAGAATGAATTACCACCTTGTGGAGGATATATCACTTAGCTTAGTAAATGGATAAATCTCTGCTGACTTCAACCATCCAGTCTTGTGCAGGGAAAAACTTGTTTTTAGATTTCCTTGTCCATGATTGGGTATTCTTTGAACAGTGATCTATATCATCGCATTTGCTAAGCTAGATGAATTATCCCTTGCCAGGAGATAATGCACCTTAGGAAGTGAACAGCCTTTGTAAATCATCCCCTTTTGACTCATTCACATTATACCATACCTGATGTTGCACAAGGTCATCAGACATTTCTGGACCCTATACTAGTAAACTTCTTTTAAACTTCCCCCCTTCCCAATGTCTGAAAGATCCAGCATCAGAAAAGTCATGCTCTTTATTTGGGGCCAGGTACAGAAGTACTCTTTCCCCCCACCCCCAGTGGCAGCCCTGTTGCAAACTATATGTGAAGCCTGAGTTATTCACAATCTAATCATTCTGCTATGAGAAATTGTATTTTAACTGTTTTTAAGGCAATAAAAGTCAACAATATGGATTTGCATACTGATAGTTTTATTGTGATCAATGCTGGGTCATCATATTTAAACGCTTCAGATTGTTGTCAGCCCCATGAACCAGACGTCTACCCATTCCACTTAGTTGAATTTGTTGGATGTATCTGAATAGTTTATGTGCTGCTGTATTAATGCATTATTAAGAAATGTATACAATGATTACAGTGATTTACACTTACCACATTCAGTTGGAATAATATTGGATTTGGTCCAGACTTTCCAACAACCATCATTTAAAATGAGATCTTTTCATTGTCACAGGGCATTGCTGATCATTTTATCTTTCAATTTTATTTGAGAAAAAAACAGTAAAAGGAGTAAAGCAATAAACAAAACTGATACATTCTTAAATTTACAAAAACGTATAGTCAAACAGTAACAGCAGGGTTGGGGTAAGGGTGGGGGTATAGGCCTTCATGCTGAGAAAGTGGTAGCCTAGAATGGCAAATGTCCAACCAAGGGTTCGAAATGAGATAAGAAACAATAACAGTATACAGGTAAGTTTTATTAACCATAATTCATTTAAGCTTCGACTTCAGCACTGATAGGACCATGGTAGAAGACTTTCAGGCTGTTTGCATGGGCAATATGAGCTATCAGTTTTTTTGGATGTTTTGAGCAGAGTTCAACCTATTTTTTTATTTATTGTATATGGAATATTAACAATTTTTATTCTTCTGGTATTTAATATCATATATATATGCAATTGTACCATAGTTCTTAACCATGTTTCCTGTGCACAAAGAATAAAAAAAAAATAAATATATATATATATATATATATATATATATATAAATATATATATATATATATATATATATATATATATATAGCATTCCCATGTTCTTCTGGAGAAACGCATTATATATCTGTCTGTGTTGTTGGATACTCAGAAGCTGACCATATATACTGTAGTATTAAAGATCAGACAAGCCTGTACTATCAGACTGTGAAATGTGTGGCCAATTAAAAAATAGAAACAGAATTCCTTCTTGAACTCAGGATATTCAAATATTTAAATGAGATACTTTTTGAATCAACCTACAGCAGCCTTTCTCAACCCATAAAATGGGGAACCTGGGAGTCACAAATTGCTCATTGCTCAAGAAACCCCATGCAACCTTTGGAGAAACCCCAGGGTTTCATGGAACCCTGGTTAAAAAAACACTGTTCTACATTGGTATTTCATAACTGCAATGGAAACCAGTTAAATACAAAACAATTATTTCACATAAAAGTTTTCACTTTTAATGAGAATGCAGCCCAGCCTTAGAAACACGTTGGATTTCAAATGGATTTCCAAGGTCAAGGCAGCGTCACACCAGGGAAGCCATTCAATGGAAGCCTTGGCATGGCAGCTCATTTTATGTGGCTGATCTAGAAAATACTGAAATCACTATACTTAGAGCTGGTGTATAGTTGTATGGTGTATACTGGCATATATAAATTTGCAATAAAAGCAAAGCACATGCTGATCTCAAGCTGCCCTGGAAAACCAGCTAGAATATTTCCTGTACATTAAAAAATTAGCACATTTGATTGACTGAAGGAATGCCTGCCTTCCTAGCTTACATATATAGGTGTAATATGAAATGCAACACCCCACATTTTGAATGAACCCTCAGCAGACTGACCATGTGTCTATTAAAGTATACTATGGACAGCTAACTATTTGGCACTTTGTACTGAATATTAGGCAGCAGCCCATGACCTCTGTCTGCTAAGGGGTTATTCTTATCAGGACGGTAATCCTATGGAAGTCAAAGATTCTTTTCATAGAAACCTTCCAAACCCTGAATAACAATATAGCTTTCTCACCATGTCCCCTAAGGAAGCCTAACGGCGAAACGTGTTGGGGTTGAGATGTTTTGCGCAATTGTTTAAAAAAACACCTAGCTGCCTCTGTATAGTGTATAGGCATTAGAATTTACCTGGGAGTCGCCTCTCCACATTATTTTGTAACGTGTTTAAGTGATTATTGCCTTTTTATCTGCAACGGTGGATCATTTACAACTTTGTATGGCATTTAAATACATGTTTTGACAACAAACCCCAGCTTTTTCTGTCGTTTCTCTTATGTATACGTGTATGATGAGATGTAACACCCATTTGTGAATGAACCCTCGGCAGACTGACCATGTGTCTATTAAAATATTCTATGGACAGGTAAGTATTTGGCATTTTGCACATTAGAGTAAGGATTGGCCACATTGATATTGGTTGGCCAGCTTTAAAGTATAATGTGATTTATGCAAACCAACATCCAAGAAATCATTCAGTGTTCTTTTTGGAAGGTTTCCTAGAAGAAGGGTGTAATGCAGTCAGTGGGCTAGAACACTCATGGGTAACTCTTGTAAAGGATATTAATTGCTCTCTATCCCCCTTTGTGCTTAGTTCTTGCCATAGATTGAGAACATTTCCAAAACAAATTTATAGTCTGGTTTGTCTTAAATTGAAGCCAATATAGAAAAGGGTTTTTACCTAGCCTCAATATATATTCCTCAGCAAAGAGAGAGTAGATACGAAGAATAGAGGTTATTGCATACATATGCCTGTTGGTGACAGGTCCACTTTAAATAACCGTTGTCTAAAAGACAATATAGAAATCCTGCTAATCAGGAAACCATCCAGTATTTTCAGTCAGCAGAATATCACGCTTTCCATTATCTGGCAACGTGTTTCAAATTTGATATTTCGTTATTAAATTGAGTAACTAAACTTTCCAAATGGCTTTCAGTGCTGTAATTCTAATTCTGAACTGCAGCCAGGAACTGCGGAAAGCTTGCTGTGACAGACAAGAGATGTGAAGCTTTGCTGCCCCCTCATTGAACATGAATATACAGGCAGCTAATGAAACGTTCTGCCTGCATGAGACCACCGATCCCCTCACGTTGTTCCTTGTGATTTATATATCTACATTGCCTGCTGTGTCAGCCATTTTGTGCAGGAATCAGGTGCTAGTGACAGGGCTATTGAACTCATTAAGGGTAATATGTAGTACTCTACATACTGCCTGGCCATAGGGGCTGGATAGGGCCAGGCGTAATTGTGTTGCTGCAGATTTGTGCCTCTATATTTGGGATCCAGGCCCGGATGGTCCTGAAAGGAATGGGTAGGCCAGGCACTCCATCCCATTTTTAGGACCAAACTTGGGAATGGCTCTGGAGCCCCTGGCAATTGATAAAAAGACACCTGCCTTTGAAATGGGGAGAATTGCAGAGGTCAGGTGGCTCAGGTGGACAGGCTAGGTGCAGCCTGTATGCTGGAAGGTCCCAGGAGGTCTCCCAAAGTTAGGCTTTTAGAACCAACAACTCTGAAGGGTGTCAGAGAGAGAGCCAGGAGCCTAAATATGTGCTTTTCTGATCCCCTGTGCGTGAAAAACCTTTGAAGATTGCTTAAGTTGATATTTTGTCAAAATTGAACTGAAGCCAGAAATACCCCTCTGCAGTGACACAATTACACATGGCCCTATCCATGCCCTTAAATTCCTAATATTAGGAGAAATTGAGGTATATGATGCCAAATACCCTCTGAATTTGCCATCCCATTTTTCCTTCTTCTACTATATCTACAAAAACCCACATTCTCTAAATAAATCAAAATTATAAAAAAAAAGAAAAGAAAACACAAATACAACAAACAATAAGTAAAATAAACTAAATTACCCATTAAACACTCCATAAAAACAATGCCCTCTCAAGAAAAGATTTGCCTTTATGTCTAGGCAAATGCCTGAGCAGTTCAATTCCCAAATCTTTTTGTTTCTGCGTTTGCAACAGTTTAAAAAAAAAAACTTCCTCTCATTCCTAATTCTGACACACAGATTGAAAATTCTCTGTGTGCCCAATAATTATGAAGCATGACCTGTAATGAAATTGAAAGAATAATGGTAAATATCAGAGCCAGGAGGTTGGATGAGGAAAAGCAAAGCTTCATATCCATCTTGGACGTAGATAAGAACATCTACAACCCGTAATAATGTAAAGTGCAAGTTTTCAGGCAAAGAGTAATGATTAGAAGCTCCTATAAAAGCTAATCTAGTTATTTTATTGGCAGGAGATACAAAATATTCTTGTCCTGAGCATGTCTGACAAAGACCAGAACACTAACTCATTGTACTAATGTCTTTGTAATGTAATTTTATCAGTATTACCCACATGAGTTGCTTGTTGCCTATAGGTCTTCACTATGGGAACCCAAAAGGAAGGTTTCCATTGTGGTTTCTGCTTTTCATCTCATAACATGAAGAAAATAAATTAATAGATGCAACAAATGTCTAAAACAGATAAAACTCAAAAAGTGCAGATTTGCATTGTTCATTTTCCATGGTAAGATGTCTTTAGTTTTCTGGGTCAAATGATGCCCAGCATAATTTATCTTGGAGGACATCCTGTATTTGCAGGGCGTCGTGGACGACCCACCCCTGAGGACATCATGACCCACTCCTGAGGTGAGGTCAGCAGGACACCCCTGCACTCACATACAATGGTGCAGAAAGCTCAGCTCATGTAATTACCTAAGTTACAATTTGCATTCCTGGTACCTAATGATTTGCTGTTTAGGTACCAACACCATTACCTAGGGTTTGGAAGGACCACTCTGCTTCAGTTAGACTTTGATTAGTACCATACATGGAATTTCTACCACTTGAAGTGCCCTAAGTAAACATGTTGCTTCAACTTTCCAACACAAATAATTTTAAGGGTCTTTTAATAAAAATATTTTCATTTTGGCAACTCTGTGGGGTTAATATAGTAAATAGCAGTGGTCGCCAACTGTTTTGGACCTACGGACCACTAAATGCACGAACTCTGGACATGCGTGGGAAGTCGTTTGTCACTTTCCCCAGAGTGACGTCATGATGCCAGAACCTGCCCACTCTCCCATTGCAGGCTCAGTCCAGAGACACAACCCGCTCACTGCCCTGAGCCCACAATCCGTACAGGGAACATGGTCCGTGGCTCTGGCCGGTACTCCCCCCCAAAGTAGTCCTTCTCCTGACCCCACTGGGGGGCGCACAGCCAGATCCATGAACCACCAAAATTTTCTTGCGGAACATCAGTTGGTATAAAGTTTGAACCAAACCATATAACACTGATGTGTGTGTCACTTTTTTAAGAAAAGACTCTTTATTCATATGGTGACAATGCTGCTGTGTAATTTTACTGCAGAACATACGTGTCAATCAATCAAATATTTGCCCAGAGTTACACTTCTCTGCATTATATATGGTCCGTTTTTCTACTTTAAAGAAGCAAAAGAAATTTTGAAATAATCAAATTTGACTTTAAAGACTCAGATAATCATCATTTTCTCAACTGGAGTAACAACTTATCCAAAAACTAATTTCATCCTAAATTAAAGTGCTAAATTATTGACGAGCTATGAAAAATAATAATTTCAGCAAAATGTTAAAAGGCTGCAGTTGGTATTAAAATGAAATATAAAGAATTTGAGAAATGAAAACAAATCTAAAAATTAATGGCAAATAAAAGCACACCTGGGTCTTTTAAGCAATCACAGAATGCATTATGGGTATAAAGATTTTTAAGTGCCTGGGAATTGGCTGAGATAGAAAAAAGATTTTTTCCTGCCTAGGTCCATAATTCTACACACAATGCCATTGAGAGTTTGTATAATCATTACTGCTATTAGACAATATTAAGAGAGGTGATGACTGAGCTGTAATGATTATAGGAATAAAAAAAAAGTTTTCAAAGGGTTTATACTTTGAAGGTGAAGTTGTGAGGAGGAACAAACGGAAATGTTGTTCACTAAGGATGGCATTCTCGCAAAAATTTCCTCGAACTTCCAATGGTTCCCCAAAATTTCGGCGAACAGATTTTGCAAAATCATCGGAAGAGGAAATTAAAATAGGAGGATTCCCAGAGCTGCATTCAGCCCTGGAAATCCCCCTGTTTGCAATGCCCAGGGCACTAGAAGTTAATTAACCTCTAGTGCCCGGGGATCGCAGAGGATTTTCAGGGCTGCATGATGCAACCCTGGAAATTCTCCTGTTCGCGTGGTGGCGAGCCGGGGATTGCACACTCTTCCCAATGTATGCAGCCACAGCTGCAACCATTGAGAAGATGCTCAGCACTGGAGAACCTCCTGACATTGTAATATAAGTATCTCTTACAAATGATACAGAAATAGATACTTATATTACAATGTCAGGAGGTTCTCCAGTGCTGGGCATCTTCTAATGAGTGCAGCTGTGGCTGCAATTATTGGGAAGAGTGTGCAATCCCCAGGGCACTAGAGGCTAATTACCCTCTAGTGCCCGGGGTTTTTCGGGACTCCTCAAAATTTGGTATTACGAAAGGACAATAAGTATTAGTGAACGATAGGGATAAGCGAGCGAGAATTTTAACTTTGATCTTGCAGCAAATTGGGCCTTTCTCGCTTACCGAAAATGTATGCGAGAACAGCCTTCAGATTCACCAAGAGGTCGAGCTCTCACCGAACAGGAGGATTTCCAAGGCTGTAAGCGAGAAAAGCCCGATTCGCCGCAAGATCGAACTTAATATTCTCGTTTGCTCATCCCTATTGTTCAATTTTTGAGGAGCCCACAAAAACACTACAAAGAAGCTTTTAAAAACTTGCTTTTCTTTGTTTTACCTGCATTAGGTTAATGACAGGGTCTTTTGAAATCAACCTGCACTTATGTAAGATCCTTTGGTCGTCATGTTGAATCTCCTACCTTGAATCCTACATCTGAGGCAGCATGCTAATAAGTTGACAATACCCCTTCCCCATCAAAATAGGAGTGTACAAATATGCATTTTATACCTCGACCCAAAATAAATGTTTCTGTTAAAACCCTTCTTCTAAATGAAAGCGAGAAATGGTCAGAAAAAACAGTTTAATGCAGTTTTCAATTAAGAATAACATGATATAAACAAACTTTTTCTATTTGGTACCTTTTATGTGTTAAATAAATAACCAAGTTTTTTTTTTATATCTACCTTACATATACAAAACCAAAACAGAAATATTCTGGTCTTGCAATCCAATGTTCTATGCCTATTCTGCACTTGTCCACTCCATCAGTAATCACCCCTTTTCCAATAAGGATGAGGAAAGGATGGGGGTGTTCTGTACTCCTAACACATTTCATACATACAGTATGGTGAGTGTTGTCACCTTAGAGCAGAGGTCAGTGCTTTTTTGGCCACTAGGCCATTTCAGGGTAGGCAGGAGCACACTAGGCTGGACTCTCTCTCAAGTCCCGTCCTAATGGCTTTGCCCCCCACCAGGAACGCCCCCTGAAGGGAAATCCCTCTCCTCCGCAATGCATACAGAGGAGAGGGAATTTTCCCCAGCGGCGAAAGTGTTAACGCCGGCCGGCCATGGTAAATAGGGAAGGGAGCCACCACATGGAGGCTTAAGAGCTGTATGCAAGTTGCCGCCTGGCATTAGGCCGGATCGGTGTCCAGAGGGCGTTAGGCCGAAACAAACTACCGGCTAGGCCGTATCTGGCCTAAAGGCCAGAGTTTGCCGACCCCTGCCTTACCGCAAGGAGTATGTTACTGGAATAATTACCAGGTGAAAATAACAAAGGAAAACTAACGCAGGCACAAAAATTGTGGTTCTTGGATTAAGTTACTCTTTAGATTTTACATAGAATGTTGTCACCCTCCTGGCTGTGTAGTCTGGTTGAGATGTATCAGTCAGCTGCTGGACTGAATTGCAAATTCCTTGGCAGATAAAACAGTTCCCAAATCTGTAAATATATTTAGCTGTTTGCTATAGTTGACCTTCAAATGCCATGTACCCACTACAGATCTGTACAATGATGTTATAGAATATTTTATATCTCACCCTACACGCTCTGCACATGCTGTCATTCTGTACATTATGTATGTATGGAGTCACCTACGCTCACGCCATTGCCCTGAGTCACGTATGTGGCGATGGGAGCCACATTCACCAGCACAGAGTCCCACATTCATTAACACACAACAATGGTCTTCCCAGAAACAAACGGCCCTTTAAAGAAATATTCTAAGTCTGATTGCGAGCACAGCGGGATACGTTGTTCTACATCAAAGAGGCGGAATTATAGGCACAGATAATTTACTGAGACACAAAACAGCTTACAAATATACATACGGCTGATCGTGGGCGTTTAGCAGAACAAGTTGCATAATCTGATACAATTAGATAAAGCATTTTATACATAGAAAGTTTTTTTAATGTGACATGTGTCTTATAAATTGAAGACAAGCAATAGTCTATTGACTTATTTGTAGATTGAATTTTACTGTAAACTTTATATAAATTATCTTATTATTAGTGTATAGTGTTTTAAAGTGACCCTGTCACCGGAATAGGTATTGCTGCTGTTTGGATTTTGCAGTTGAATCCTAAAAATGTTGTTGAACTTGAACTTAGTATACAGAGAGGGGCTGCTGCCTTCTATGTACTATGAGCAACAGATTCAATGTGTTTTCTATACTTTATAAACATTCGGCCTAAAACCCATGTCAAAGTACATGGTGACAAGCCATCTTATCATCATCGTAGTCATCAAGGGTGACTGCCCCCGACACCACCAGCCATTGAGAATATTCACTGCTGCTCCTAACCACTGTAGCAATCAGCCAAAAAAAAAATAATAATCAAATAACAAACTTTAATCAGTTTTCTAGATCAGTGTTTTTTGAATTTTGTTAACATAAAGGAACCCTTGAAATAACTTCCAGGCCTCCAGGAATCTTCTGCTATAATTACTATATCCACAGCTCACAGAATATTAGGATGATGGTCAGTAGGAAGAATGTCAGCCTTACAGATACCCAAATAAATTTTTGGTGCCAATTAAACTGACCTGAGAATTTCAATTTTTTCATTGCCCAAGCAACCTCTGGAGAAACCCCACAGAACCCTGGTTAAGAAACACTGGTCTATCCACTTGACTAGGGCGGATGCCTTGCCCCTGCTCCTTTCTTTGTTCCCCCCCTTTCCCCCCTTCCTAAAACCTTATTTCTCAACTACTACACCCCCACCCCTATTTATCTCCTCCTTGCTTGCCAACCTACCATACCTCCCCCTTCCTTTATATCAACACAGAACACCTTTTTTGGACTTAAAATTGGCTGGCAAGCAGCCGTTTATTAATACAAAATTAAATAACATAACTTTATATAACATTAAATAACCATAAACAATTAACCTTTAATACCATTAATTACATAACCATAAATACCATAAATAACATATATAAACATAATAGAAACGTAACACCTGTAAACATTTATAAATAACTATATATATAACCATAAAAAACTCCAATTATTAACATTTTTCATAACCCCCAACATTTACTAAATTAACCCCCCTCTTTCAACTTTAGACTCTCCTCTTAGTCTACTTTTATTAAATTATATATATCCAGGCTGCAGGTCTTGGAAGGTAAAGCCCGCCTCCAGTTGCAATAGTTGCAACCCACCATGAACCACGCTATGGCCCCTGGGCCCACCCTGCCTCAGGGGCCCCACCTCAACCAATTTAAAAGGGCACCCCACCACCCGGGATGCCCCTTCACCCCCGACTTACCACCAGGCACTTACCTTCCCCCCAGACCCCAACCGCCAAACTTAATTCGCCAAAATTCAGGGAGGGTGGGCGGGAATTTTCTTCTTGTAAAACTGTGACGACTTCTGACACAGACCCCCTT
The DNA here is from genome assembly GCF_032062135.1 of Pyxicephalus adspersus. Lineage (NCBI taxonomy): Eukaryota > Metazoa > Chordata > Amphibia > Anura > Pyxicephalidae > Pyxicephalus > Pyxicephalus adspersus. The sequence goes on along the minus strand of NC_092861.1, from coordinate 13,098,902 downwards.
ATATCTGTCCCCTTACTCCACCCTACCTTTCCCACTTTCCAATCCACTTTCGCTCCTCCCTGTGCATCTTTTAAATCTTTAACTCTTTCTCCACCTACTCCTTAACCACCACTCCCCCCCCCTTTCTTTTCTCGCTGGGCAGCCCCTTACACTCCTGTCCCTGCTCATATTCTGCTATGGGCCTTTCTTTAGTAACCAAATGTAATCAATTGTCAAGATAAATACAGTGGTGGATATTGGCTGGTGGTCATCAGGGGATGGGACCACTACTGACAATGACTAAGAATGCTGACACTGTATATACAAGTGGCAGTAAGTGTTTTCAATGGCCGATGGTATCAGCAAGAGTTCTGCACCTGAGGACCACCAGCCATGATATTCCCCAGCACCATATACCTTGAACAATAGCTATTGTTTACAAGGTTTTAGAGCTGTGGTGTGCTAGCTGGCTGCCCAATATCCTCAGACTCACAAATGCTGTTTAGCTTGCTAACCACATGGTTTATATTCAAATATTCCTAATCCAAATTTAATAGACGAGGAATGTGTGGGAAGAAGAAGTGGGCAAGCAAGCTTCCACTTTATACCTGTTTTTTGGTTGTTAGCTTCCAAAAACAAGCAGTTCGGTTTATTGGCTTTATCCTAAAAATGATCTTAGACTATAATAAAGAAATATGACTGAGGTAGGGATATTAAATTTTAGTCTCCTTTAAGGGACAGTTAGGGACATGATTATGGACTTTGTAAAGTACTGTGCAATATGTGGGTGCTATATAAATACTGTGTAATATTAATAATAATATCTTGTCACCAACCTAATAAATTACAGCTAAAAGTACAGTGAAATTAAGTATTTCAAATGCCCACTTACAGAGTTTTCCCTTTTTTTTTTGAACTTTCATTATGCTTTTAAAATCTGACTATTCCAATAGAGTCTGTTCCCTACAATTTAGACTAGGCTTCTTCTGCATTTAAATGACTCTGCTATTAGAATAAAGAAGTGTAATAAAGTGTGTACTGAAGAGAACACAACCAATACTCATCTTCTGTCGTCTGCGCAGCTGACCTTTGCTGTACAGAGAAAATACCGGTGATTGAAGAATCTTAAGGATGAATAATCTAAAAATTAAGAAAATAGCAATCAATAAAAGTTATAACTGGAGAGTTTGATCTGGAATTTTCTTTAAGTAAGTTTAACCTTTTTAGACTGTTTGTAGGTATCTATACAAAAGTCAAAAGTTTCTTGTCATGGTTTTGAATAAAGTAGGTAAGGTTTAGAGTTCTAGACAGAAAATAAATAAAATAGAAAAATGTATGTGTGATTTCCAGAAAAGGAATAGGCACCTAATTACTGCTTCTACATGCCAGACAATGCTGCCAAGTCTGCCCCCATAGGGAATAAATGAAGGGAGTGGTATTAGTACCGCTCACTGCCACTAGCTTTCAAATGTATAGACGCTAGCTCTTTTGAACCATTGATACCATGCAAGTCTTCAAGTGGTTGGCAAGGTGCCGCAGAGAGCCGCACAAAATAATGAAAGAGGCAGATGTGAACAACAGAACAAAAATAGAACAAAATAACATAAAAAATCCTAATTTGTTACAATTCCTTATCCAAAATTATACAAAAGAAAGCTTCAGCTTTCCACTTTAGCTCCTTAGTGAATGTTGATATCTTTATCATGCACATTATCCCACATATCCTTTTACTTTTGAAAACATTTTCCCCCCAGCCATGGAACAGGTTGCAGGATTCTCATAATTCTGTGTGTTCTGTAGATATGTCCATATGAGCGGCCCATGAATAAACTCTTCTTTGTCTTACCCATATCACTTGTTCAGCTTCAGCATTTCCCTGATGTCTTTGCAGATATCCAATATCTGTAAGTAAAGCTGACAGCAGGGAGATAATCTCCTAGGGCATATTCCAAACACAGCTAATATTATGTCACTACATTTACTATCTTCTCTAACAGTTCCTTGGTTTTAGGCTAATTCTTTTAAAATGATATTTGTTAAAGTAATTCTGTACTTGGCCTAAAAAGGATTCCTTTATAGCAGGCATGGTAAGCATGCTGTACTTATCATTGACTTTCCACCACCAGGATCTGACAATGAAGCTCTGACAAAATTCCTGGTACTGTAGGGTATAGGAGAACATGTTTTCCTTCCCTGGTTTCCCACAATTGGGTGCTTGGTACCTAAGTAGTCAATGACAGTATGTGAGAACTGTTGGGGCAGGGGGAGTGCGCATACCCCTCTGAATGTTTTGCCTCTCCCAGAAAGACACAAGGTGCAAAGGTTTTTTTGGGTAACAGGTTTGGGGATCAGGGTATTAAAAGGGTAGGGAACAGACAGGTAAGTGTGTACTGTCCCGCTTTTAAAATTAATTTGTTACCTTCTATAGGCAATATTAATTATTCTAATTATGGTAACATTAGCGAGTCGTAAGAAATTGTGTTAAAGGAGGGCGATAGAATATGATCACTCCAATAGTGTTGGTCAAATAATGACTACACCAATTTTTTTATATACCTTTATCTGCAGCACTCTCCAGATTTACACATATTTTTTATTTTACCCTCATCCATCTTTTCAAAATTTCCTTTTTTTTTTTTTTTTTTTTTTTTTTTTTTACCTAGAGTAGGATAAAACCTTCTATAACAAAGATACATTTCCTCTTAGATACACTTTTTTTAAATTAAACTTTTTTTTTTAGATTAAACTTTTTTTAAATTAAAACTGCTTCTAGAGGTATTTTATTACATTTAAGGCATTAATTTATAATGCAGTGACTCTGGCATTTACTGAAAAATTCACTAGTGGAGAATCAATTACTGGTTTTGAAACACATGAACGAGGAAGTTTCTCAGCAAACGTTTTAGTGAATGTCCACAGCTTTATAAATAAACCCTTAAGAGTTGTGTCCTTGTTTGCAGTACTTCTGTAATCTTGTAGTTGGGGAATGCTAATAGAAGGATCACCATTGCTCCTGACATTGTAAACCCCATGTGTCAAGGTCCATTGGGTGAAGTTTAGAAAATCAGCTGTCAATCCTAAATTACTGGAAAGAATTTCAAAGATCTGGATTATCAATGGTCGGATTTTCGATTGTCAAGCTTTACTGGGTTTAGAAACACTTTAAACTGAGTATGTGAGTAGCTTTATCAGAGCTCTGATGTTCCACACCCAAGATGGGCCCTCACCTCCTGGGATGTCCCCTTGTAAACCCCATGGTGGTGTCATATAGGGATGAGCGAGAATGCTTTGACGAACCGTTTTCGTGGACTTATCGGAAGATCAAGGAAACAATTACAGGAGGAGTACCGCGGCTGCAATGCAGACACTAGACACTGCAATCCCCAGACACTAGAAGTTAAATGAGGGCTTGCCCTCATAAACCTCAATGAGGCAAACCTTTATTTAACCTCTAGTGCCCGGGGATCGCGCACAGGAGGATTCTCACGGCTGCATTCATCAATGCAGCCGCGTTACTCCTGCTGCTAGTGTGATGATCACAGGATGATTCCCACGGCTGCATTCATTCATGAAGAGCACAGCTGCGGGACTTTGAGTTCTTGGATAGAGAATCTCTATCCAAGAACACATACTACAGGGCTGCAAGAGCAATCAGGGGCTCCCCTGATTGCTCTTACAGGTCCCAAAAAATTTCATCTTGATGGACGAATTTACACAGGCCCGAGAACGAGAGCGTGAACGGCCCGATTCGCCGCAAGATCGAATTTTAAAATTTCGCTCGCTCATCCCTAGTGTCATAACATATGACAAGATTTTGCTCCTACTTACCCAACTATTCTCAGGGTAATTAATTTTGCTAATTCAGGTTAGTCAGTTTATGTATATTATCATATTTTAAGTTAGAGATTTGAGCAATAGGTATATATATGTACAAAACTTGTGTAAGCATAGTTTTAGCACCAATGACCTTATCAGAGCTAAGTCCCAAGGCAACTTTTCCCTGCTCCTTCTCCTTGATCTTTTGTCCTCTGCTTTTGACACTAATGATCACCCCCTTCTAATACAAATCATGCACTCCATTGGTATCAGTTACACTGCTCTCTCTTGGTTTGCTTCCTATCTGACTGACTGCTCCTTCCAAGTTTCTTTCAATGGTAACTCCTCCTCGCCCACTCTCCTACCAGTTGGTGTTTCCCAAGGGTCAGTCCTTGGACGGTCCTCTTTTCTCTGTACACCTCCTCTCTCGGTAGTCTCATATCCTCCTTTGGCTTACAGTACCATCTGTATGCTGATGACACTCAAATCTATCTGTCCCCCCCTGACCTGTCTCCCTCAATCCTGGATAAGGTCTCATGCTGCCTGTCGGCCACCTCATCATTGATGTCAGACAGATTCCTGAAACTCAACCTGGATAAAACAGAACTCATCATCATCCCCCCCTCAAATTCCAAATCTCCCCCTGACATATATCTAACTGTTAACAACACTGTTATTTGGCCCTCCCCTCAGGCACGTTGTCTTGGTGTCACTTTTGACTCGGCCCTCTCATTTACCCCCCATATTCAGAACATTTCCAGGTCCTGTCACTTTCACCTACACAACATCTCCAAAATCCGCCCCTACCTGTCCCCTGAGACCACCAAACTCCTTGTACATGCTCTTATCATCTCTCGTTTGGACTACTGTAACATCCTCCTCTCTGGTATACCACTAATCCGACTCTCTACAATCTATTATGAATGCTGCAGCCGGACTCACCCATTCTTCCCACCGCTCCTCCTCCACTGCATCTCTTTGCAGATCTCTACACTGGCTTCCATTTCACCTGAGAATCAAATTCAAGCTCCTGTGCCTTGCCTTCAAATCCTTACACATATCTTGTCCCACTTACATTTCTGACATGGTAAAAAAAGTACTCCCCCAGCCACTCTCTCTGCTCCTCCAATGACCTACTAATGACTTCCTCCCTCATAACCTCATCTCATGCACAGATACAAGACTCTAGAGCAGACCCAACTCTCTGGAATGGTCTTCCTCGTCCTATTCGGCTTGCTCCTACTTTCTGCTCATTTAAAAGAGCACTCAAAACCCAATTTTTCAAAATTGCCTACCCATCTTCTTCTGTCTTTTGAAACCATCATTACTTCCCACCACTACATATCTCCCATCCTATTGTATGAAAATTCCCCAACCTACTAGATTATAAGCTCTTGGGGGCAGGGTCCTCTCCTCCTGTATCACTGTCTGTATTAGTCTGTTATTTGCAACCCCTATTTAATGTACAGTGCTGCGTAATATGTTGGCGCTATATAAATCCTGTTTATTAATAATAATAATAATAATAATAATAACAATAATAATAATAATTGAGGTTTTTCTTTTACTGTGTCCCGTCCCTTCATTATTGGGAGGATTGGGATAAAAAAACAGGTTCCCCTTTGGGTCTTCACCGTTGAAAGCACTGGTATAGACCCAACTCACCAGCATTTACTTGGCAAGCACCAAAACCTTTAGCACCCCCAGTGTCCAGCTATACCCAGTAAGTAGGTGAACGGCAGTAGGGGACATCACTAAATGCTGTCTTGAACACAGGAGATTGACTTGTGCTGACTTTTGATGTCTTTTCGTTTTATTTTCCTTTTCCCCTTTGCCCCTAAATGTTCTGTTATACCTCTGAGTCTACCATAACCCCCAGGCTTTTCTCCTGTCACCCTCCAGACTTTTCTTTCATCATCCCCAGACTATTCTTTCATTGTCTGCCTTTTCTTCCTATGCCCCAGGATTTCCTCCTACCATCTGCATTGCTCTTCTACTGTCATCTCCCACTGTATTCACCCATTAAACACCATTTTTTCTTATCATCCCCGAGGGTTGTCTCTCAAAATGACTAAACTCTTCTCCCATCACCTAACAAGCTCTTCCTAATTTCCTGCTGTCATCTGCTGGACTTTTCTACCATCTTCTCCCAAGCTTTTATCCTATCATCTGTCTCTCATGACCCAGATTCTTCCATGTCATCCACCAAACTTTTCTCCCGTCCACCCCTAGTTTTCCTCCTATAACTCACCTGGTTATCTCTCACCCCTCAATCTCTTCCATTATTCCCCAGTCTTTCTTTCACTTCTTTTCAACTATTGTTACAGCAATAAAGCTTTTCATACTGACTACAGTCAACACTCAGGAGATGATTTTAGGACTCTATTGAATTTACAAATAATAATTAGGAAAAACTAATGTAATCCTAAATATATTTATGAGATGCACAGATGATTTTCCAATTATGAAATTTTAATATAAATTGCTTTCAGTATAATTATTTCATTTACCTTATTTCTACAATCAGCTGAATGGTCTCCTTTACATTGCAAAATAAGGACGGTGGCACATTGCCTTGCATGATGGTTCAGATTTTAATAATTTACCTACTGCCTTCAGCTGCTGAGTGAATCTCTGGATAATTATGCTACAGTCACATTTAAAGGAGTTGTCTACTTACAGATAAAACCATACCCCTACAATGACATAACACCCACCTTCTCCACCCTGACCAGGCAATATTAAAAAACCTCTCTGCATCAATCAAAGCTCATTGTGGTGTTTGCCATGCTCCTAGATACTGAGGGAATTCTGAAGAAGCTGAAAAAGCTGTACAAGAAGATTTATGATCTTTTTTTAACATTTTTAGATGTATTGTGCATATGATGAACATCAGATAAATCTAGATATCAGCTAAATGTTAACACCTAATAGTGTGTATTTTTTAAACACAATGTTAATATTTATCCATGGTCAAATTTTAAAGTATGGATAGGGTATAAACTCTACTGTCCCTGCCTCCACTGGGTATAAGGTTATTATTGCTTTCTGTGTTCCCCTGGTTATATATCCTGTTTATGTTTGTCTGGGTGACCATTGTCACAGCTGAATTTTTGGAAATTCAGTTTTATAGTTGTCACCAGAACAGCAAATGAGGGGAAAACCTTAATTTAAATAAAACTCCTCACTTTGGAGAGAATTTCACCATTTTTCTGTTGTTTCTCAAGCACAGTGGAATCTTCCACAACAAAAACTACCCAAAAACCCAGGAAGGTTTTAGCTATGGGCAGCACGGTGCTCAGGGGTTAGCACTCCAGCCTTTGCAGCGCTAGGTCCCAGGTTCGATCCCCAGTCAGGACATTATCTGCATGGAGTTTGCAGGTTCTCCCCGTGTCTGCGTGGGTTTCCTCCCAAAAACATGCAGTGAGGTTAATTGGCTTCTCCCTAACAATTGACTAACTCCCTTAGACTTAATGACATATGACTATGATAGGGACAATAGATTGTGAGCTCCTTTGAGGGACAGTTATGATGGCGCTATATAAATACTGTATAATAATAATCCTCTTATCTATTTGAAAAAAGTTGATCAATTTTCAGCTTTTTATATAGTAACTTGTCCCACAAATGTTTTAGAAAGGTTTCCTAAACAGCAAAAGGAGCATTTTCTCTCCCTATAATTGATAAGGGTAACTAAAAAGATCAAAGTTCCCACTGTGATCTGTGAATTGTGCAAACATACTATGGAGATATCTTCCATAAATCGGTGAAGAAGTCTTTTCCATTTCGCCTAAACTTACATTACCTACCTGCCCATTACAACTGAATGCAGAGATTATATTAATATTAAATAAACATGAAAGATGTAAAATTAGATGACACCTCCACTGCTGTTCTTGTGACATTACACTGATGGGTCACACCTTAATAAAATAGTTAATTGCTAAGCATTACATACTGTTTACAATGCAGCCATATTTTTTGAAAATATGGAATGATTAAATTGTTATTAAGCACTCATAAAAAGCATACCTCAGCACTTACTATGTTTGGTCTGCAATTAATCTGTGAAACCCTTTTTAACAGTTTCAGTGTGGCTTCACCACATTGTATGGTTCCATGGAGCCTGCCCACACTGAATTGGCTCTACAGAAGAAACTAATGGCATGCCAACACTTTACATGACTGGTAGTCAGACGCTGGCATGCAGGTTTTTGTTTTTATTAGGAATTTTAAATCAAAGGGACAAAGGAGATATGGGAAATAAAAAATAACAGCACACACACATTTTCGTTAGTTGGCATTGGGCTATGTAATCCCAACGAGGGTGGTGCTCACTGCTCACTCCATAACCATAAAGTTGAGGGTAAGGGCAATTTTAAACCCATGGTGAGCCAGAGGGTTCTGCGATGGGCTCAACCAGACCCCCAACCTTTCCCAATTTAGTTAAAGGGAGCAGTTGCAAGCGGCTGCAATCAGCAGATCATAACTTTCCTGGCTTCCCCGCAAATTGCCCCTAGACTGTGGTAATGACATATGACTATGGTAAGGACATTAGACATTAGGACATTAAGGACATTAGATTGTGAGCTCCTTTGAAGGACAGTTAGAGACATGACTATGAGGAGCCGCGTAATATGTAGGCACTATTATAAAAGTCACTTTTCCGGCGCCCCGCGAGTCACCAGCATGAACTAGCGGCTCCCGCTCGCCTCAGGGATTTTCTGTTAATAAGCCGGCACTACGCCCACTCACCCGCCTCTTGCAGTTCCTCCGGTGCCGGGTGCCTGGATGGAACGTTTCTTAGAACGCTCCTCCGCTGTACATGATTGCAATCGAATGGGGAAGAAAGACAAACAGAAGCCTACCCCCTCCAAGATGGCCGCCGCTCCAACTGCTGCTGCACGTGTCTCCAGCTCAGCGTCCTCTCAGGTAACCACAGCTGAATTGGATTCTCACCCCAATCAGATTGCAGATGCTGTAGTAGCCATTCTTAAACCTACATTGCAAGAAGCAATTGACACTGCAGTGCAAAAGGGCATTTTGTCTTTGAGAAATGATTTAAAGGAACATACCCAGAGATTGGATGCTGCTGAGCATCGCATTACAATGGTAGAGGATGATGTTACATCCTCTAGGGCTATTATATCCTTGTTGGAGACTAAAACACAAGCCCTGCAGGACAAATTAGAGGACCTGGAAAATAGATCAAGACGCAATAACCTACGTATTGTTGGTCTACCAGAAAGTATTAAACCGTCGAGATTGATGGACATATGTTCCACTGTAATACCACAGTTATTAAATCTTCCACATGCATGTAGAGTGGAACGAGCACACAGGTTGGGCCCTATCCGTAAAGAAATGTCAAATCCGCGTCCAGTGCTAGTGGCTTATTCTCATTACACAGATAGAACCCGCATTCTCCAAACCTATCGTACTCAACGTAATCTACATGTGGAAGGGGCGTCCCTGATGATATTTGCGGACTACTCTGCGGAGGTCTCCCGTAAAAGACGCAGCTTTCAACAAGTATGCTCTACTTTATATCAACATAAAGTGCGATTTACGCTAGCGTACCCGGCGATCCTCCACTTCACCGATGACCAGGGGCGCAAGTTCTCCTTTACATCGGCTGATGAGGCAGAGCGGATGGTGCACACCTTACTGTCGGATTCAGCGTCTGACCATTCAGATAGATCCAACAGATCCCCTATCTCACCTCCACGCTCTGCTGCAAGATCTTCCATTCCGGTGTATTCTCCTAAACAACCCAGGAAATTGGGTGCATCTTCGGCTAAGAAGAACCGTGAGAGACTGCGCTCCTAACTGCAGTTTGAGGCGAGATGATAAGGAAAATTTTCAGTTTCGGTTACAGTGCCTTATTACATTTCTTTTTGAATTGTCACTTTCAAAATGCCCGTTATATGAGGTGTGAGCCTGCTCTGACGGCATGGTAATATGGTTGCACATGCTATTGATTTGATTAATATTTTGTCGCTCTGCGAGGAAAAAAGGAAAGTCACTTTTTCTTGTTGTTTGTCCATTGTTCCATGTCTCCCTTCTGTTCTCCCTATGTTTTGTATTTTTTTCTGTGTGATTTCTGTTACTGGAAACACTCACCATTTATGGTCACACAGCTGCTATCTTGCTGCAATTCCGAAATCTTCTGATGATCAGGAGATGTATTTGTTATCTGGGTTTCTTCATAGTCACCTGCAAAGCTCTGAACCAGTGTCATTGCTACCTGCACCACCTGTTATGATTGTATTCTTATCTCAATATGATTGCTGTTACTCACCTATGCTTAAGCACTGTGTTCATATTATATGCGCGTAATTTCTTGGAATGTCAAGGGTTTGCGTTCCCCTAACAAACGCATGTCCGTACTGCGCCATTTAAAAAGACTGAGTCCGGACATCGTTCTGTTACAGGAAACTCATTTGGGTAGTTCTGATTTCCATAGAATGAAAAAACTTTGGGTGGGTGAGGTTTATGGCACACCTTCACATGACCGGAAGGCCGGTGCACTGATTTTGCTTCATAGATCTTTTCAGGGTAAGGTAAAGACAGTGCAAAGCGACTCTGCAGGCCGTATTATTAAAGTCCTTTTACAGTTACATGACCAGGATCTCTCAATATACAATATATATGCCCCAAATTCTCCACCCACCACTTTTTTTCAAGAGTTGGCCTGTTGGCTGACCCAGGATCCCACGCCTTGCAAGATTGTCGGAGGAGATTTTAATTCAGTCATGGTAGTCTCGGAAGATAGATGCTTTGGCCACACTGCCGGTGCTGAGCGGGTTTCATCTCGCTCCACATTGTCAGATTTTATTTCTGCTATGTCTTTAAATGACGTGTGGCGACAGTTTCATCCCTTAGAAAAACAATATACCTTTGTTTCCCAAGCTCATGTATCTCAAGCACGCTTGGATTACCTGTTTTGTACTGATTCTATCATGTATAGAGTTGAATCTCCGGAGATTCATACCATGGTGATCTCGGATCACTCTCCCATCTCTCTTACAATACGAGACCAGTACCCCAAAGGGGATTATATTCCCTGGAGGTTCCCCTCTTACTTCGCCAAAGACCCAGAATTTCAGGGTGAGTTGAGGTCGGCATGGCTTGAATATGTGCAACATAATGCCGCCCATAGAGACGACCCTCTGTTGTTCTGGGAGACAGGTAAAGCTTATTTAAGAGGGAGGGTCATTTCCTTTATGGTGAAACGGAAAAAGACTACGCTGTCCCACTTTCTGAAGGCGCAACATGAACTTAGGCTAGCACAACAGGCTTTGACAGACAACCCTACCCAAGTTACCAAAAAACAATGGTACTCTTCTAAAAGTGAATTTGATTCATGGCTCTCCCAATATGAGCAGTTGAAGTTTAAATATAAGTCCCCAGCATATCATAAATATGGCAATAAATCTGGTAAACTGTTGGCCAATCTGGTCCGTTCAGGCTACAAACTGACATATATCCCCAAATTAAATACAATGGTAGGAACAGTGGTTTCCTCCCCTAAGGAGGTGAATCATCATTTAGCTCAGTTTTATCAAAAGTTGTACGCCTCCCCACCAGCAGACTTACAGGCTGGAGAGGCATTCTTATCCCGAGTGACCTTGCCGGCTTTACAACTAAGTGATATTGAGGCTCCTAATGCCCCTGTCACTACGGAGCAAATATCGCCCACCATTGCTTCCCTAAAAAATGGGAAGGCCCCGATGGGTTTTCCTCGGAATTTTTTAAAATGCTCAAGGAGGAAGTGGTGGAAGATCTCTATGCACTCTACTCTAAGCTTTGGGTGCAAGGTACATATTTCCGCTCTGGCCAGGAAGCTTATATACGGCTCCTTTTGAAAAAAGATAAGGACCCCTGTGACCCGGATTCATATCGTCCCATATCATTGGTAAATATTGATGCAAAGATCTTATCTAAAATTTTAGCAGATAGGCTGGCCAGATTATTGCCGTCCATTATTTCCTTCCCAGGTGGGTTTTGTTCAAGGTAGGGCAGCAGTGACTAATATTAGGAAAGTATTGATAGCACTGGAAATAGCTAAGCGCCAGCCAGATCTGGACTTGGCTATTGTCGCTATAGATGCCCACAAAGCCTTTGATACGGTAAATATACCATGGCTGTTCACAGTGCTGTAAAAGGTGGGCATCCCGGGTCCATTCCTCAAATTACTCGAGGCTATGTATGCTGCTCCAGTTGCACGTATACATACCCCGGGATTCTTGTCCAACCCCATTGCTCTTCACAGAGGGACTAGACAGGGATGTCCATTGTCTCCTCTACTGTTTAATCTTGCATTAGAACCACTAGTCAGACTCTTGGATTCTTCCCCTTTGTTCCATGGGATTCCGGTTCATACCGGTGAGCTACGTACTGCCTTTTTTGCGGACGATATTTTACTCTTTACGTCTAAACCCCACCTTGACAGTAACAATATTCAATCATTGTTCCGGACTTTTGAGACTTTTGCGGGACTTAAAATAAATTTTGATAAAAGTGAGATTTTATCTTTGGCAGGAAACGCAGTTGTGGCGAATAGTTGGAGGAAGTGTGCCTTTTAAAGTGGCCACACGTTCTATTACCTATTTGGGAATCCGTATAGGACGCTTACCTTCATCTCTTTATACCCTAAACTATCCACCGCTAATCACAAAAATACAAAAAGAATTGAAGATGTGGGAACATTTAACCCTATCGTTTCTGGGCCACTGTCATCTAGTAAAGATGATGTCATTTTCAAAATTACTCTATCCGATGCAAACTTTGCCTCTTTTGTTGACCCATGTTGATATTAACACTCTTAATAGAGCTTTTGTAAACTTTTTGTGGTCTAGTAAACGCCCGAGAATTTCTCTGGTGAAGTTATATTTGCCCAAAGAGGAGGGGGGAGTGGGTTTCCCAAATCTCAGACTCAGACAATTTGGCTACGCTGGCTAGGCATGTTATTGATTGGCTAAGACATACATCCTGTTATTCTAATCTACATTTGGAGAGTGCAATGTCCTATCCCTGGAATCTTTGTGCACTGTTGCATTGTAAATTCTCTTCCATTCCTGCCTCTTTGTAATAATGTTCTCATTAGGGACACAGTGGTTACATGGAAGGTACTTAGACAACGGTTCAAACTACCAGCTCGCATATCAAGGTAGTTGCCAATATGTGGTAACCCAATGTTCCCTCAGGCACAGGAGCACGCAGCATTTGAAGTTTGGAAACAAAAGGGTCTGGGGCGTTCTAGAGAACTCTACCAATCGGAGAGCTCAATCTAAAGGAAATGTATGATATTTCTAATTGGGCCCTTCATCCACTATACTATAACCAAATTATGTCATTCCTCAAAACTCTGGCTCTTAACTTTGCAGAGACATTTCGACCCAATAGTTTTGACAAACTTCTGCAGTTGTCTCCACCCAATATATCTAATATATATGTGTGCCATAGACCTATTTTTACTAAGCCTCTGTCATCCTCGAATGTAAAAATGTGGCAAAGGGATTTTCCAGACGCTGATATAGTGGACCATGTTGTACGGGGCTATCAAACGGTAAGACAGAGCATAATCAACGAGGTTTGGAGGGAATCGCAGCTTATGCTTTTACACAGGGCTTATAAAGTTTTCAGACCCTCCGCTGCGGCCTCACAGCCGAGGACATGGCATTTTCAATGCCCCAAATGTAACTGTTTGAATGCCTCTCTGTCTCACCGGTTGTGGTTCTGTCCTGAGATCACCCTGTTTTGGTCTCAGATCCTCAGGTTTATACACTCTGTAACAGGACATACTATACCATCTAATCCAATTTTGTTAGTGTTTGGTTCCTGGGATGGCTCAGAGGTAGAAGATATACCTTGCTCAGTGCGCACTTGGACAAATGTATGTCTTTTAGCAGCCAGGCGCACAATCATGCAAAATTGGATACAAACACAACCCCCTGGTTTGGAACAAGTCATCTCCTCCTTGAAAAATCTATTTCACACGGAAATGCTGGATGCTAAATTGCAGGGCGATGACTCTATTACCCGGTTTTGGACACATTGGTACAAGTTTTTGATCTACGCCTTTACGGATTCGGACAGTGCCTCGATACTTGAATTGTTTAAATACTCTACCTGGTATGTGACCAATATATCAGGGTGACAGTGTGGTCGTGCACTGTTCTTGTGATGATATTGATAGCATTGGAATTGTGAGTGTTCCCTTTTTGTTCCCCCTGTTTTTTTTTTCCCATATTTTTTCTTCGTTATGTTTGTTTCATTTTGGTTAAGGTTATAAAGTTGTATTTGAATGTGCATAAAATTAATAAAAACAGTTTGAAAAAAAAAAAAAAGTCACTTTTAGATGCATGGTTGCTGTTGGAAGATTTGAACTGCATGCAGATAAATTATCGGAGGTGTAATTTGCTCCAGCCAACTCCATCATGGTTCTCCATCACGGGTGTGAAAGCACCCTGGGTTTAATTGCTTAACCACATTTTACATACAAAAAACCTAAAATAATGTCTCAATTTTTGTTTTTAATGCAGTTAATTACAAAAATAATATAATAAAATAATAATTAATATTAAAAAAATATTTTTTATTAGCCTGTGCCTTATTTTTATAGGAAGTTATAACATAGGAGCAGCTATATTTGCTTATAGCATTGAAGGTCTGTAAGAAAGTGAAAAAAAACTGGTACCTAAGATTTACAGATGTAGAACAAACTGTTATAAGATAAATATCTAGAAGCACCCATGCCTTCTTTATTTATTCACTTAGCATAAATAACAAAGGCAAAAAGCATAGAAAAAACATCATCCAGCCAATGGTTCTTTCACGTGTATATTAGAACATGGTATTCATGAGGAAGAATGAGGCTCTGCTTCCTATTGATACTCTTATCTCACAGAAAACATCTGTCTCACCAAAAACAAAGTCTTCTTTTTAGAATTCTCCAATAATGTCAAACTTCCACAATGCTACTCATAGTCAGCTATCATGCTACGTCTGCCAAAGCTGAATGATGGTACTCACAGCAAATTTTCTTTTTATTAGTGGTTAGCAAGAGATAATTTGTTTATTCAAGATATATTAATCATAAAATATTCTTACCATGTTTCCCATTGACTCTATTTTAATATCTGTAAAGGTCTGTTGCAAAATTTACTGTTTAACAATTCTATGTAAATGATTTTCCTCTTTAGAAAAGATCATGACCAATGCAACACAGGAGAAAAAAACAAATTACTAAATAAATTCTCATCACAGCAGTATCGGGAATGACACAGGGACAGTACGGTAAAACTGTTTTTCACATTGGCCAGCTATATGACTTTCATGAGTCACCCCACCACCATGTTGCAATTGCCCAACTGTAATCCCTGCATTCTTCACAGCATAAATACTATTCTGGGGACAAAAATCATCATCAGCAGGTCCTGTCATAGGTTATTGCTTTAATAGCAGGTTTAAAAGCTGTGAATAATTAAATTGTACCCAGTCACCCTTGTGGAATGACGATATCATAGTAGGAGAGACACAAAGACGCTGCATTCCATGTGATGCAATCTCAGGATTTAATTCTTGTAAAATAGGAGATCCTCCTGGCACCATCTAATGGTCACTTATATATTGTTACACGCACAAGACATATGCTCAAGGTAAAGGAATAAAATGTGTGAATATGTTGCAGGAAAATAAAATAATACCCTATTGGAGAGTTGCAGGCATTTGAATCATGTGTTACCGATAACAGCAGAACGTTTAAGGGCTTAGATTCATTCCATATATTGGCTACAAAAAAATTTAAAAATGCAAGCCCCTAAAACATGGGTATGCATCATTTAGAGGGAGGTTTTGGGTTTGGTGGGTAACAGCCAAGAAGAGTAATGGCTGGTCCACGGAGAGGGAGGTGACGAGTTGTTTTGTAAGTGTTCCTTATTATAAATGTTCATGGGTGTCTTTGGAGGGAAGAATGCCCCTTGTGTTTGTGATCAGTGGGAGGAATACATTGGTGGTCAGCTGGGGATTATTGCCCCTAACATTAGTAGTAAATTGGAGTAAGAATGTTCATATACTGGTGTAAATTTGGAGGAATGATCCCTTTTACATTGGTAGATAACTGGCTGATTAATGCCCCTTATAGTGGCAGTTAGTTGGCAGATTAATGCCTTCTATGTTGGTGATCAGTAGGAGGAAGAATGTTGTGTGCATTGGTGGTCAACTGGGGATTAATGCCTTTTACATTGGTGGTTAATGGAAGTAAGAAAGCCCATACGTTGGTGTTAATTTGGAGGAATAGTCCCTTTTACATTGGTAGATAGTTGGCTGATTAATGCCCTTTTAAATGGCAGTTAGTTGGCAGAATAACGACCCTTATGTTGGTGATCAGTGGGAGGAACAATGTTGTGTGCATTGGTGGCTGACTCGGGATTAATGCCTTTTTACATTGGTGGTCAATGGAAGTCGGAAATCCTATACATTGGTGGTAATTTGGAGGATTAATGCCGTTTACATTGGTAGTTAGTTAGAGGTTAAATTCCCCTTATATTGGTGGTGAGTGGGAGGGCTAATGCCCCTTACATTGGGTCAGTGGAGAACTAATGAACCGTACATTAGTGCTCAGTTAAAAAAATGCTATACCCCAACATTAGAGGCATTTTTACCCCTGAAAAATATAAAGCACTTAACCATATACTGTATATTGAAAGAATATCTAATCCCTCTTTCAACCCCTATTTGCAGAATACCTGTACCTGTACAAAATACTTCCAGTTACAGAGTTCATTATTACCCCATCTTTTAGTGGTGCCTCTCCCACTTTACCCTTAGGTTACAGACTGATATAGCTAATGCAGGATAAGAGCGGCACTGTTGCCAGTACGTGAGTAGGATCAGACCATACCATGTACATTTACCAAGCACCATACATGTATTATTATTTTACAATTAAAAACAATTTTTATCCATAGAATAGTGGGTAAAAAGATCTAGGGGCCCGAATGCTGCCAGGTAGCAAAAATATACTACCCAGGATCTCCCTCAATCTTTCCTTGGTCCTTAGGTTGGGTCCCAGCCCATCTAAAATATGCATATGCAACATTTCTTGTCTTCCTTTAGCAGCCAGGTTCATACGAGGACACCTCAGCTTTTTCCCAGACTCCCTCCATCGTCTCTAGCACAGCGATCTCCAGTACAAAACAATTGATGAAGGAATGTCTGTGATTCAGGAGTGATTCAGCTCAGCCACATCATTTCCCAGACATTGAAAGGTTTTCTTCTTAGTGTCAGGTATTGGGAGACACCAAAAATACTTCCCATCATATCCAGTAACTGTATTGTATGCTTATTACAAAGCTCATACTGCAGATGTCCTTATCATCAGTCCACCTGTTCTAAGTATGTAGCATTGGACACAATGCTTGCATAAACATATATTTTGGGTTAACTGGGAATCCACTGTGGTATAAAAAAAGCAATATGGAATTTTGAGGCTGCAGCCATAACGCAGGCCATCATGGCAGCATTTATCCATTTTCTATGCTGCTTTGAAAGTCTGCTGAGACAAGTCATAGATGCATGGATGAATATTTAGATTTAGATTGTAAAGCATAAGACAATTCTGACAATACAGTCAATTATATAAATCCATAATTTGGGCCCTTTTTTTATTTTTTAAAAAGAGATCCTGTCCCCAAACTAGTTATAGAAATAAAGCCTTTCCATGAGGGTATATTTGTACTTAATGTGTTTTCAATCCCTTGCGTAGAAATCTCAAAGTCCTGGAACTGCTGCTAGGTGCCTTCATCTTGGATGTGACCTCAGCACCTTCAGTTGTTGAGAAAATGACTCTATGCAAGAACATTGGGCTGTAGATTAGTCGCTATAAGGGCACTGATAAAGTGGCTAAGGCACAGAGTTTAGGGAGTTGCCTTTTTTGCCATAGCACCTGCAGGGTGTGATGGGGTTCAGTACAACTGATTCCCAGGTTGCAGCCCTCAGATACACCAGAGCAAGAGATCAGGACAGGCAGCAGGAAGGCAAAGCTTAGTGAACGATAATCATGGAAGGAACAGGGAAGCTCTGGAGGTCACAGGGACACTGGAGACACCGGGGTCCTAGATGGTACATAATGTTGCTGGAGATGCACATAATCACATAAGGTACATGGAGTCACTGGAGAGGTCTATGGTCATCCGTGTGTGGTCAAGTAGTTACATTAATAGGAATTTTGTTGAAATCCTTAAACTTTGATCATCTTTACCCAGTTTGTGACACCCTTGTGATATAGTATGTAAGGATACCAGCTTTTTATCAGATAACTACCTCAATTTTTTTTAGCTTTTGTTCAAGGTTTCTACATATCAAACTAGATCTCCACCCTCCTGAAGAAGCAGATATATCTGCGAAATGCGTAGACATTTGAGGGGGTGCAACCTTTTGTAGGAAACCCCAATAGAAGATCCGCAGTTATGTCCTGTGTTTTACTAGATTTTATGATTTTTGTACTATTTTAACTGTTTATAATAAAGTGGGTTTTATTATATGTACAGTGAGTGGCCTTTAAAGTCCCATTATCAATTGGTGCTCTTTCACCCCAGAACTTTCTATAGATATATTTAAAACTACTTATATTTGTGTCAGCGGTATTCTCATGCATTTTGTTTTTTCATTGTGTTTATTTTGAATCACTTCAAAGATCTGTATTTACTTTGACATGAAAGATTCTTTTTGTTGATCTGTGTTACAAAACAAAAAAAACAAAAGAAAATGTTTTATGGCAATAAATACATCCAAGGAGGAATATAAATAATTATACCTCAATAAATAAAACATAATAATATAAAGAATACAGTCATTATATTGTTCTGATATATATATATATATATATATATATATATATATATATACAGTGGTACCTTGGTATAAATCCTTAATCTGTTCCAGATCCTTGGATTTATACCAAACAGGGGTTATGACAATTTTTTCCCATAAGAAATAAAAGGAAAATGATTAATCCATTCCCATGAAAAAAATCCTATTGTTATTGGCATATTATAAATTGATTGGGCATGTAAAATGTATAATACATATATATATATATATATCTATATATTCCTTTACATTCCGAAACCATGAAACAACTAACATATTTATAATGTTCAATCACACTCTATACAGATACATCTTTGAATGATAAAATGAATTACTAAAGCCTTGTATTGATAATTCTTTTGTGATACTGAGTAATTGTTACTGAATTCTTACAAACAGATCTGCAGTTGAAGTAATCTGACCAGCAGATGGTGGCACTTCACTAAATAAAAATTCAGACTAGAAGACAGAAAAGATGAGAAGCAAAATGTTCTGGTATTCTGCTGGAAGGAAGCAATTATAAGTGTTTATATACAATGTGTCAAAGCCAATTTAGGATTCTCATGCAAAATGATTTATTTACAAGGCAATAATGGTTCTTCCATGAGTATAACAGATTTTTTTTCTGATTTGTCAGCACTGTGGTGGAAAAACAGTAATACCGGTAACCTAGAGATTGCATTATGGTAAGATTATCCACTATTATTAGTAAATAAGTATCACTGTGGCCCAAAATGCCATGCTTTTAAAGCCAACACAATACTGTTCCTCTTTCTTCCACAACTATAACTGTATTATGTAAGATATAGAGATATGTACATATGTGAAATTATATGTATATATATATATATATATATATATATATATATATATGAAGAACTATGGCGAGAATACAAGTATTTAAAAAAGTACATACTATTTATTATTTTTATTTTATTAATATTTTAATTTTTCTTACCAACCCTTGAAATTACATGTAACCATCAATCAAATCATCCTCAAAGTTAAAGTCAGGTTCAAGGGCAGGAAGGGAAAAATACCTAAAGAGGAAGACGATATGGGCACAGGAAGCAAGAATCATGCACTTTCCATTTCACCTTAGATACAAATTCAAGCTCCTGTGCTTTGCCTTCAAATCCCTCCACAGTTCTTGTCCCATTTACCTTTCTGACCTGGTAGAAAAAAACTCCACCAGCCGCTCTCTTCACGTCTCCAATGACCTACTAATGACTTCCTCACTCATAACCTCATCAAACGCATGGCTCCAAGACTTTTCAAGAGCTGCCCCAACTCCCTGGAATGGTCTTCCTCGTCCTATTTGGCTTGCTCCTACTTTCTGCTCATTTAAAAGAGAACTCAAAACCCATCTTTTGAAACTTGCCTACCCATCTTTTTCTGTCTCATAAACTCTTACTACTCACTCACCATTCCATATCTCCCCTCCTATTGTCTGATACTTCCCCCACTTCCTGGATTGTAAGCTCTTTGGGACAGTGTCCTCTCCTCCTGTGTCATTGTCTTATCTGTTTGTAATTTACAACCCCTATTTAAAGTGCTGCGTAATATGTTGGCTCTAATAAAAAAGTTTATTAACAATAATAAAAATAATAACAATATATTAACAATTCAGATTTTCATTGTGTATGGGAAATTTTAGTCCACATTTGGGTGATTTTTTTTATGTTTTCCTTACACAATGTTTCTGAGCAATGTGGTGGTCTTACTATGCCCTTGCAGGATCTTTGGCTAATAATGTGATTCTCCATTACAAATTACAAGAATTTCATTGCCAAGGGTGTTCAGATTTGGCACATTGAAATGCCATAAATCAGGTAAAGTATTTTCAGTAACAAGACAATAGAGGAAATTCTTATACCATAGATTGCACAAAGCTTAGAGTACTCTAAATAGGTGTATATATAGTTTACCTTTTTCTGCAGAAGATAACGTGGTCCATAGTTAACAGCAGCACAAGAAAATTTGCCCCTTTGTAAATTAACTTAATGTTCCTGGAACATTTAGTGGTGTTCTGATGGCATTTGCACTTGGCTGTTGTATTGACACTACTTAGGTCATAACAACATGTATTTTGTAATAAATTTCATAAAATGCTAGCACTGCTAGTACGGGAAAGCTGGCAAGAGTTTAAGGATGAATTACTGCAAAGTGGCTACAGCTGCAGAGGTAAGTGGGAGCTTTTTTGTTAACCCATTCACTAATTAGGAATATGCATATATTTAAATATCCAAATCTTGGCCACAGGTTCAGTTTATTTCTCTGAAATGTTATAATACACATTGTCAGATGTATTACTGGTAAGCTTTGGATAGATTTAGATTCACTTTTGCTGCCTGTGTCCCAATAAATTTCGTGCCATCTCATTCAATTCCTTACACTACATGAGCAATGGTTTGTGGACACATAACCATTACACATATATGCTTGTTGGACATTCAGTTCCGAAACCATTAGCATAACTATGAAGATGCCCCCCAACCCCCTCTGGCTGTATAGCACTTTTCTGGGAAGGTCTCTACAAGATTTTGAAATCTTTGAAAATGTACAGTGTGTCCAATTAGGTAAAAGAATATATGTGGATCTGGGTAATATCCTTATATTGGATGAGCTGTTTTTTTTGCACATAATCATACTGGAAAAAAAAGAGGTATTTTCCCAAACTTGGAAGCACATAAGTGTCTAAAATGTCTTAATAACTGGAAACACATAAGTCATAATTTGGCCATATTTTCCTGTTTTATATCTTTCAGCTGACCATGAAAATCCATATAAAGATTAATTTTTTGGGGAGCTCTTTGACATATGAACCCAGAACGATTTGCTTGAACATTCAAAACAATGGTGACATTATCTGTCCAAATGCAGACTTATCAGAAGGGCTCTCCACCCTTTCCTAGTACACCAGTTATTCACTGTACACATTATTTTGGTCCCCACCACGAGGGCTGGGTCTGCTCACTGTCATGGTTTTTAAAGAATTGTCCTTTAATTTGTCATCTTTTGTGACAATGAATATTATTGTTCTTCAGAAAGACTCAGAGAATCAAAATGTCTTTGGAGATGATAAATGCTGCGATTCTAATTTGTAAAGATCAGTGGGGACAAATGAAGAACGCATTATATTTTAAAGCATACTTGACATCTTCTTGACATGAAGACAGCCATTTTCTAGTTAATCCTTTGGCCTTTCGTTAGAAAACCACTTCCTGACAATCTATCATTTTTCTATATATCTGAGGATCAGGGGGAGGTAAGCACATTGTGTAAATTACACTCAGTTCTGTATATTCAATCCTTCAGTCTGCTCTTTGATTCTTCTGCCCAATTCTACTTTCAGCCTTGTCAGTTTATAATGTGGCACAACTTTTTTTTAGTAAACCTAGGAAGAAAAATAAATTCAACATTATCACTGGAAATATTGGAAACACAAAAGGTGGGACAGATAAAAATAGTTTAGTTAATACTATAGGTCAGTTTTAGTTTTGGCTTATGCAACGAAATGAGTCACATCATCATATCAAAGCAGAATATTACTCGGCAAGCGATGATGTCTGGGTTATGACTAATGTTGCTGCTCAGATATAGGCTGTTTGCACGTCAGCCTGATCCTTCTATTACAACTCAGCAAACCTGATGGTCAAGTTAACTTCATTTTGATTTTTTCCAGTACCAAACACAAAATAGGAAGAGGGACTGTTATTAACCTTGGCAACTAACAACAACTTACCTATAGTTAATATACACAGTGGGTAGTGGCTGCTGCTGACAGTTAAAAAAGAACTTGCAGCTGTTTATAATGCAAACCAAGCCATTATTTTTATATATTCCAATTCCAATAATTAAGGTTCTCCCATGTCTGCGTGTGTTTCCTCCCACATTCCAAAAACGTGCAGTTAGGTTAATTGGCTTCCCCCTAAATTTATGTTAGACTACATATGCCTATAGCAGGGACATTAGGTTGTGACCGCCCTTGAGGACAGTTAGTGACATGACTATGGACTTTGTACAGTGCTGCGTAATATGATGGTGCTATATAAATACTGTCTAATAATCCTAATTGCTAGACAAAAGGAAGAATGTCACCCTGGCAAACAGCCAATCACAAATTGCTCATTTCTCAAGGAACCCCAAGAAATCTTTGGAGGCTTCAAACTTCTCATGTATTGTATGCAATATAAGGTGTTTTGTGACACATGGCATTTTAGCAAAAAATTATTATTTGCTCTGGAACTTATCATTCACTGAATTCTTCTAAGTGGATGTCTCTGCACCTTCATCTTCACTCTTACTGTCCCTGGTTAAGGTTAGCATGAGGTCCAGTAGAAAGAAGCACAAAAAACTGTATTCGGCATTGGGTATTATGATGCTGGGTAGTACAGAAGTAATATGATATTTTATGTATACTTACTCTGAGTCCGGGGAACTAAACTCATCCTTTTTCTGCAGGGGTGTCCACATCTTCACTCAGTCTTAATTTGGGTCGAGGATCTTTAATTATCTTGATTGACTAGGCCTGAAATATGTATTGCCAGTACATAACCGTTTATCCAGCATGGAAAACTGCCAAAAGTTTCTAAAGAAGAATACAAACAGGAAAGTAAGTTTGTTTTTGCATACCGTCTCTTCTGCAAACAAGAAATTCCAGTTTGCATTTTTTTGGAAAGGTTTTGCTTTAAGTAATAAATCAAGAAAGTCAATATGACAGCCAAGCAACTGACTATTGTTTAAGAAACTGTATTGTTGCATTTCTGTTAATTTAAAAAGTAACAGGGTATTGAATAAAATAAACTCTAATGTCTGCAATTCTATCCAAGGGAAATAGAAAAGCAGTTTCCACCCTTTTCATGCATGTATTTGGTAGGCATAAATACTTTCCTGAATTTGCTGACATGGCCCCTTCTGGTGCCTGAGGTCGATGATAGAAGCTGACAGCCCTCTACCACAATTGCTTCCTGAACACAGTTTGTATTCTCTAACTATTCCAAGATCATTCTCACAGTCCCCGACCACCTCCATCCACAGTCCATAGTCTCTGACTATTTCCTATACCAATGTCTACAGTTCTCACAATCTCTTCTATCCTGTCCTGTCCTGCCATTGCAGTCTCCTGGAATACAGTATTCTATTGTGTGCACAATATGTTTGCAGACCATTAGTAATTTCGGATGTCAAACTTGAGACTCCAATGCTGTATATAGTGAGCTACCCAAATCCGGGCTTTTGTGAAGTTGCAAATCATAAAAGCAAGTTTTTCATCACATGGAAATTTACAACCCCATAGTTTAGATTTAGAGGATAGATTTATTATTAGGAGAACCAATGAAATGCACGTACAATATAATAGGATGGATGGCGTAAAGCCATGTGGTGCAAAACCAGGCAGGACATATATCAATAAACAAAAATATTGTGAAAAAACTATTATTGCAAAAAGTTACTGTGATATTGTGGAAAATATTAAGTCCTGATTTTCCCTTTAAATATAACAAATGGTCTTCCTATAAAATGCATTTGTTGGAAATTGTCTCTCTAACAGACCAGGGTCATGAATTTCCCCCTATCAGATAGTTTTTGATCTGACAACCAGCATCCTCCAGACCCTGTAGTTTTTACACACCCATTTGTAAAAGTTGGAGTTTTGTGTCTCCAGGGGTCATAAAACTCAGATAAGGCTAGCAGAGTGGCCCTGACTGAACTCAGAGATGTATTCTGAAACCAATATACCATTCTGTATAAAGTAGTAGTTGACTGATTTGTAGTTGGATCGTTATATAAGGTGAGCATTTTGAGACCAAGAACTAGTCTCCTAGGCCTCAGGAAAGCCTGGAAACCATGTTTAGCCTGTCCTGGTGAGCCATAAGTCCCAGACATGGCTAGTTTGGTCTCTGTGAACTCCTTATTTTGTGGTGATTATTATTCTGGGGGTTGGCAGTTCATAAAACCTGTACTTGTGAAATTAATAATAATGGCTAGAACAAGGGCTTATTGGGAGTGTCCACAGAGCATTATAACCCATGTGGAGACAGGTCTTCATACAGCGCCCAACCTGCTGTGAATGGATTGTTGTATTAGGCCCACCTCTGTGGTTGGCATTGAAAAAGCTATGTAAGTCTAGTAGAGACAGCTCTCACTGACATCATGTTGTTGCTAAGGACAACGGTACTGACACATTGAGCACTGCAGGGAGCCCAGTGACTCTGACTAGTAACGTGGTCTTTACAACGCAACCTGGACCAGGAAAACCAACTCTACCTAAGTATTATTTCTCAGTTTTCTCTTTTATTTTATGCTGTTGCTATGGTTCTATTATTGTTCTTAGATTAGTGTTCATTTTTCATATTTTGTTTATGCACTGTTTTTGTATGTTGTACTTATTAAACACTATAAAAAGTGTAAGCTGAATCTCTGAATGCTGGAAGTAGAAATAGTGTAAGCTGCTAACCCGAAACGCTACTATAACATTGTGATTTCTGTGACATCCCTGTCTGGAGTGGCAGCGGGTGACACTAAGGAAGCAGAAGCATAACTGCGGTTGTCAAGGGTAACGGTGCATGCTTCCGTCTAAGCATGTGTGATGGTGTGTGCAGCATGGGTTACCAGAGTGGTTATCCTTGTCCTGTGACGGCCCCTCTTCAGCCTGCGTGCACTATTGCTAAGCGTGCTGAAAAGACTATGCGCAGGGGTGTGGGCTGAGAGGGCGTTCAACACAGTTACAACTAAAAATAAAAAGTAAATAAATAAATAACATGCATTTGAAGATATTTTTGAATATATAGTAAAATGTAAGAAAATCGGACAGTTTATTAGTTTACAAGGATAGATTACATTATATCTCTGATTGGATTTGTTTTGTATGATGTATAGATGTATGATTTGTACATTTTCATGGAGTAATTACCACTGTTGGCAAGACCTCTCTTGAGCTCTATATTTACTGATTCACTATTCTAAAAAAAAAAAAAAAAACTGGTAAATAGCTTCAAACTATTTTTACTGATCTGAAGTGGCTTTTCCTAAACTATTTGTTCACTGACAAACATTGCCTTCTTATTTTAGGAAATTTCATCTTCAGAATCGGAAGTGGAAGGAGTTCCAATGACAGGACATCTCCAGCGGTGGGAAAAGGTGCTGGGAAAATGAAAACGTTCTGTAGAAATCTGGTAGTTTTTTTTCTGTTTTTATTTTTATTAATTAACTAATAAACTGTATTTATAAAGCGCCAACATATTGCACAGCACTGTACATTAAATAGAGGTTGCAAATGACAGAACAGATACAAACAATGACGCAGGAGGAGGAGAGGATTCTGCCCAGAAGATCTTACAAATAAATGAGACGTGTAAGGTTTGTGATCATAATCAGACAATATAAACTATAGAGTTGGTGATCCCTTATTTTGTCCAAATACAAGATCTATATGAAGTCTATTTGTTGGTAAATATTGCTTTATGTAATTTTTTACATAAAGCAATATTTATCCAAGTATCCAAGAAAGTATCCAAGAGCTTCCTGAAATAACGACCAGTCCCTGCTGCTTTCTGCTTGTGCAGGGTGACGGGTCTTGTATCCACCCCCTGTAGTTTTATGCAAGCTGCCTGTAGTTAGTGGACCTGCTGGGTCCCTCCTGCATTTCTGCTCTCTGCACTGGTATCTATAGTAAAGCAGAGCGGTCCCTTCTACTTACAGCAGGATAATTAGGTAATAATTGTGTTTGTTAAAGCATTTGGTATATACAATTGGTCTGATTTATTAAAGCCCTGGTGAAGATAAACTATCATGGAAGAACGTTGAAGATCTAACAAACCTGGAATTCATCAGGTCCACGATTGAAAATCTTTGCCAACTAATAGCAAATGATTTTTCGAAATACCAATTTTTATTATGTTTTTTTTAACAATACAAGAAAGTAATTCAAATAGAAAAACAAATACAAACATAACATATACAGAAAAGGTATAGTAAAAAAAAGTAAACTAAAACAAAAGAAGGTTCACTATCAACATCATAGTGTACTGTTTTGATGATTAGTATAACCCTTATTATTTAATAGCAAATGATTTTGAGTATACGTGGTCCCTGAGTTAAGGGAATCCGAAATATGGACAACTCCTAGGCACCAGCGGGGCATTATCTGTGGGTTCCTGCTCGCTCCTGTGCAGGATGGAGGCTTGATGAGCGGAGGGGGGCGGTTTGTATGATTTGCAGAAGAAATCTTTTGCTAAACACAGCTGACATTGTGGGTGATCTTAAGAGCTGAGCTGATCTGAAACCTCTTGTAACTCTTTAATGACCAGGAAAAACTCTGCAGTTGTTTCATTTTGCATAATAAAGCACAGCTTGAGCCAGAAGATAATGAATTTCTATTTCTTTTGGTTTGTTTGTAAATAGCTCACAGTGAGGATTTTATACAGGAACTGACACCATGCTGCCTAATATATTATGTCCTAATTGCATTTATTAAAATAACTGTACCTGTTCCGACTTACATACAAATTCAATTTAGGAATAAACCTACAGTCCCTATCTTGTATGTAACTCGGAGACTACCTGTAATTCATTCCAGGTTTGCTGGATCACCCAGGCTCATTCATGATAGTCTATCTTCTCCAGTCTTGGAAAGCTTTTGTAAATCAGGCTCAGTGTGGATTTTTTATCCTTTGCAGATTTCAGCAATATATTTAAATGAAAAAGCTTTTGTGCCTGGGGTTCAGCTTTAAAGTTATTTTATAATTTTTGCTAGCAAGTGAAATCTTTCCTGTAGCCTTCCCACTTTTTGCTGTTTGTTTCTAGCCAGCTGTATGAACAATCTAAATTCCTTTACATTCTATGAATATTTTTGGTCCTTTTAAATCACAGAATCGTGTCATCCCTGTGGATTTTGTCTTTGTTTTAATTGATTGCCGGACAGTTGGGAGCTATTTCCTGCCATTGTCCCGCCATCCGTTTGCTCCTCTGAATATTTGACGCGATCAGTTGGGAGGTATCCGCCATTAACACTTTCTGTATACAACAAGTGACATGGTGCTAGTAGACAAAAAAATTTAGCATAATCGCCCATTGTTCCTGTCATGACAGTTGTCATTTCAAAGATTTGTCCATTAAAATACAGTTTATCTGGTCAACATCATAATTAAATTGGCAAAACCAAAGATAAAATATTGTATATGATGCAGCCTGTCAATAACATTATTACAGTATGTTTTGTTTTCTAAGCATTATTTCCTGCTGATCCTGGCAGCAATAGGTTATTGTTCTGCTCCCTTTACCAAGTCAAACAGTACAGTAAAAGTTACAGGGGTTGGCACAAACTTCTGGACGTGCATGCGGTCAGTTGCAGTTGCATTCATATGGTTTAGACCTTTTTCATGAAAAAAAATGCTATAACTATTCAAACGGTAGGTTTTAATTATTTGCATGCCTCAGTGCTTAATTGCCAACTTACACAATCTATTGCTGTGTGATTTCATTGCTCAATAAACATTTGGTTGCTTTATTATAGGAAGCAGAAAAATAATGGGAATCCCCTTGTAAGGGATAATTCACTTAGTTTGTTGAATGCATGATAGTTTGCTTTGCAAAAACTAACCAATCACATGCAAAAAAAAAATCCTGCACAATTATAGGATGGTTGAAGGCAGCAGATCTCATTTACTAAGCTAAGTGAACAGCCTATATTGATTTAGTAAATCCATACCATTATCATAAAACACACGTGTATTGGTCAATGCTCTGAAACTGTATTTTGTATCTCTAAAAATGGCTTTTAGCACTTCTATTACTGGGGTTAAATCACAATATTACTATTTCAATGAGCAGTGAAATTATCGAACTGGAACCATATCAACAATCACTGGATCAGTATCACCCTTTACCTGGAGTGTTGCAAAGGCTGTGAAAGATCTGGGAAATCTTTGTCAGGGGAATATTGATGGGTTACTATTTCAGTTCCCAGTGTACATAGGGTAGTGGTGTCGAGGGAAGCGGCATTATGGGCTGGGTCCTGTCCATTCCCATGGAACTGCGGGGGTTGGACTTGTAAGCTACATGTCTAAATGAAACCTTCTTATTGGTCAGTGAAATGATAGATTGTAGGTCTTAGCTATAAAGTCAATGAAACTGAACCTAGATCATAAAGAAGAGGGCTGTGCACTATTTGTTTTATACCTCTGAATGATTTCCACTTCCTAACAGGAGGCTTAAATCCCACATTCTGTATGCCTCGGATGGCTGGTTGTCCTTCTCCTTGTTCAGCAGGAAATTATTAACAGGAGAGCTCAATCATTTCTGGTGATAATGTCTTTGTTTGCTTGTTATGTGTAGCGTGCATATTGACACTTCCTGTTTAGGTTTATTATTAGCTCTGAGTCATCAGGGTCAGACTTTAGGTCATCCTGGTGGTTCTCACAACCCAAACTTCTGCCCATTCATCTCTACATGCTATGCAGCCCAAAAAAAGACATAATACCAACACATCAAAGGAAATCTGCAAGTGTGATGCAATCATTCAAATTCAAGCTCCTGTGCTTTGCCTTCAAATCACAGTTTTTGTCCCACTTACCTTTCTTACCTGATGGAAAAATACTCCCCTAGCCACTCTCTTTGCTCCTCCAATGACTTACTAATGACTTCCTCACTCATAACCTCATTACATGAACGATTTCAAGACTTTTCTAGAGCTGCCCCGACTCTCTGGAATGGTCTTCCTCATCCTATTCAGCTTGCTCCTACTTCCTGATGATTTTAAAGAGCACTCAAAACCCATCTTTTCAAACTTACTAAACTTACTTGTCTTCTGTCTCTTCCCATCATTCCATATCTCCCCTCCTAGTGTGTGCTGCCTCTCCATCTCTTAGGCTATGTACACATGTGCAATAATTGTCGATTTAAAGGATCTTTTACGATCCTTTCCAGTGAATAACGACTGCACAATGCATGAACAAGTGCTGTACATACAGCACCGTTCTGCTCAATGAAGAGGGGGAGGAGAACGACGGAGCGGGACCCCGCTGCACACTCTCCCCCTTTGCTTCCATTAAAATCGTTCGGTGTCCATCGTCCGTGGATCCGCCAGGATGGTTGTTCGGACGATGGACGACGGGAGCTGTAAACACGCCAGATTCTCGTCCGATATCGGAGAACCATTGGACGTGTATATGTAGCCTTAGATTGTAAGATCTTCTGGGAAGGGTCCTGTGTCATTGCTTGTATCTGTCTGTCAACTGTCTGTTTTGCAACCCCTGTTTAATGTACAGCACTGTGTAATATGTTGGCGCTATGTACAGTTTAATAAAAATGATGTAGATCACAAAGCTCATGGGATTTCCAGTTGGATCAAAAGGTATTTTTTTTGTGGTATGTTTTCTTATGAGTTGCAACAAATGGTTGTTCTTCTGTTTATGTGCAATGCCATCTTGGCAATGCCCGCCCTACAAACTTTCTATAAGGCTGGTGATGTTCCTGTGCTATAGAAGTCAATAGGGCTTTAATGTACAGGCATGCCCAGGAAAACACTAGATGTGAACAGTAAGACCACAGCCACTGGATCTTGATGACTGTAAGTCTGTGGAGGGGCAGAACGGGTGAGCTTAGTTTAGAGGTAGGATGCACATAAATGCATTTTGGATTTCAAATGCTCAGGTTTGAAACCTTCTCCCTTTTTTCTATTGCCTACAATTTTTATTCTTCCTTTCCCTCATCCTAATTCCATCCGTCATTCTAGATTTCTCTGTTACATTTTGTTCATGATAGGAAACTGTATAACATGCATTATTCAATTCTTAGAGATTAATATATGCAGTTAAACTCCCATAATTATTTTTTACAAACTATGATAATAACTCCACTGTAATACAGAGTCTTGTTTGTATATGGCATGACAAAGCAATAAAAATGACGAGCAAGCGGAAGTGACTGATAATGATAAGAAAGATCACTGATGACGCCAGTGCTGTGCTGTCTTCCTGTTCTTTCTATATCTACTACCTATTATTTTGGGAATATAACACAAAATGTAATGCTAGGGAAATTCAATTATTTGTAAGCAACACACAATGGCATGGATTGCTACAAAGTCCCTGGTACCAGACCATTTATTTGAGTAATATTCACATAAATACATGCAGACTTAACATATTGCATGCATGGTATTTGCCTGTAAAAACCTTGATAGTGGAGACATCCAAAAGCCCAGAGACCATTACTTGGATCCGCCATCTAGGCTCTATCAGACTCAAAATAATCAGTTGAGTGACACTCAATAGTATTTAATATTGCTCCTCTTTCTGCAGCTATATTAAAGGTTATGTAGAGAGCTAGAAGATAGGGAAGAGGAGTCAGCAAAATTAGTCACTAGAGGAGGTAAGTGCAAGAAGTAGGGGGTTGTGCAGGAGAATTAGATTTTCCGGCAGTAGTCAAATGCCATAGCATGGCATTTGCAATAGCAAAGACACACTTTGGTAATGAAAAGGAAATATGTTAAAGTAAGCATTTATATAGTTGATTTAATCTGCAATGTTTAAAATTGGAGACAGGTTTAATGTATAGAACACATCCTGATAATATACACTGACATTCAGCTTTTTGTAGAAACAAAGATGTCACCTGGATAATATACAGAAAGCAATTGCTGTTTGAGTTGCCCTTAAAAACTAATATTTTCTTTTATCTGTCTATGATAAATAAAAACTGCAGGCTGTTCTTTTTTTTTGACAAATGCATCATTCTAGAAAAAAAAAATGGATGACGAGCCCTCAAAGAATTTTTTAACCTTTAGAAGTTAGAAAAATTATATTCCGCAGACGGCGGCTTTCGAGCAATGTGATGAAAATGCTTAAAGGGCAGCTGCAGACTGAAAAAAAAATCTGTAGACAGAAACAGAGAGAGATCATCATATATTTGTTTGCTGGCGTACCATAACATTGTCAGCAAATCTTCATCAAACTCTTTGAAATATCTGCTCATGTATTGGGATCATTAGATGTGCCAACAAAGTTATTCAATACAGAAAAACCCTGGCAGAGGTTTGGGGTCTTCAGGCACTTTAGTAAAATAATATTATTACTGTTATAGAGGTTATCTTAAAGTGTATTGAAAGACAAAAATTGGGAATTGAAACAGTTGAAACTCCATCATTTCACTTTGTATGCTATATATGCAACAGAAACTTCTGTTAGAGGAACTAGTCGGCAGTTGTCACCTGAACACATTCCTATTTTGGGATTTACATTTTTTTCTGTTGACAAATGTATTATTTTGGATTACTCTTAACCTATCCTCATATATAGAATTTTTTACATTTCTTTATTCATAACATGTATTTTATACCTTATACTCCCACATACAGTATATACCAAAAAGAGGAACCGGTAGCATAAAAGTATGGCAGTGGCACATAGGTCTAGAATTAAAATTGAATGGATCAGTGCGACAAAAACAACAATTCTCCATAAAAACATCTACAGCTCATTAGTTACCCTCAAATATTTTTTTTCAGTTCGGTTGAGTGCAGTGATACCCCTTATATTTTGCACATTTAACATTTATATAAACTTTGTTATATACATGCCTTTAAGTTTGTATGTATGTGTATGCACACAGGTGCTTTTTCTTCTTTAAATTATTATTTTATGTACTTATATAATATAATATTTAGGTATTTATTATCTTTTCAATTTTATAACATTTATTTCTAAACACTGATATAGACGCCAGCAGCTCTGCTGGGTCCCTGCCTTCCTGTTTTCCTGACCATTTTAAAAACACACAGCTCCAGGTTTCATTTTGTGAATGGCAAGAAGTAGAGGGGGGGGAAGACATGACCGGGATGATGGGGTCTATGATATCTGCAGTGCTTACATCCGAGCAGCCTGAAATTACAGCTTAATTTATACTTTAATTTGGATCTAAACAAGCACATTTGCAAGATGTAAAAGAAAGTTTGCATGGTGGGAGTTTCTTTTAAAGGAATTCATACGCTGTAAAATTAATTTGTCAAACTAGATATGTAGATATTGCATTGCTGCTTTTGAAAATGCATGTCATCTGACTTTTTATTATTATCCATGCAGGGGTCTTGTTATCCCAGGATGTTCACTTGCAAGGTTTATTTTGAGTAGTTTGGTAGATACGTCCAACACTCGACCCTTTTTATAATATTTCCTCCCCTTACATGCAGATTATAACAGGGAACCATGGTATGATAGCCATGGCTACTTGTTCCAAGCTGGTAAATATATTTCCTGGTATTGCTTGTTACCAGGAAGAGCCCGGTAGACCAATAGGGCATCTTAACACTGTACTGGTCATAATAAACCTTAAATGTTTTTGTCCCTCTAGGTTTACTTCTGTTTTATAGCAGTTTAGATTCATAAATAAAGTCTGTGGATAATAACTTACAACTACTAATAACATCCTCCTGGGGATAAGCTGAAGTTCACTAATCAAGAAATTTTTTTTCCACATTTACTGGAAAATTAGGAAATGAACTGCATACATCGGATGTGCTTTTGTCAAATTATGTATAAACATTTAGGGGTGTGGGGATTGTTAAAGTGGCTCAACAGGATCACAATTATTTTGGCAGGTAAATATATTGCAGTTAAAAGCCAAATGTATCTGGATACCACTCCAAATTCAATGTTGTGGTTTCCAGTAAAGGATATTGGTAATGTTGCAGCATACAATGACATTTAAGACAATTTTGCTTTTCTAATCTTATGAAAAAAGTTTGGAAAGTCCCTTTTCTGTTCCAGCATGACTGTCCTGTGTACAAAGCCAGCTACAAAAATAAATGTTTTTCATGAGTTTGGTGTAGAGGTACTAGAGTAGCCTGAGCCATGACCTCAACCCTACCATGAAAGGAATCGGGATAACAAAAGCAAACTGAGTCTTCTTGTCCAACATCAATACCTGACCCCATGGTCTTTTTGCTGAATGGGTATACATTTCCACAGACGGACAACACCTTGCCTTGTTTTACCCAACTCCTTTAGCACCTTTAGGTTTGGAAATATCCAACACGTTGAAGGTGGTAAAGCTGGGTATGCACAAACAGTGGCCATATAGTAAATGTATTTCAAGGATATTGGCAGCTGTTTGTTCAGATTCCTGCTTCAACACTTAATGCTTGTTATCTGGCTGTTCTTTCTTTTGTGTCTCAGAATTATTTTGCTTGGAAATATTTCAATATGAGGTGACCCTTTAATTCTTCAGGTCCCTAGAAATTTCTATCTTGCTCCATAGACAGGATGTGTCGCTGTCCTTCACACCAGTTCCAACTCCCATGAGATCAGCTCAATGGCCGCTTACTGTAGCATGCCGCACAATTTTTCTTCTAGTAAAAGATAAAAGGGGTTAATGTGAGCAATCAAAGCCTGCGCTTTTCCCAGGACTTTGAAAACAATTCCCCTGGGGACAAGAAATCATCATATTCTATAAGTGGAATGTTCTCATAGTGAATCTGAGAATATTGTCTCCAAAGTCTGAAGAACCATAATCTGATTCACATTTGGCGTGTTTACAAATGATGCTGGTTTATTAGAATGTCCCATTGCTTGGAATGTGTACACCAGTTCAGCAAATACTTCTCAGGGTAAGTATTTGTATTTTGTGGAACTATAACTAATAATATCTGGATAGTTTGTTTTTTCTTATTTATAGAACATTGACAGAGGGATTAATATTAAACCCCAAATCCACTTGTATATTAAAAAACAAACATTGCCTAGCAATTGTAAAAATAAAATATGATCGCTATAATATTCAATTCCTCTGCTCCATGAATACTCAACTTCTCTGCCATCCAGTGCTAGTACACTTTCTAGTATGGGCTTGTCATCACCTTTGGAGCACTGTGCATCAAAGATCCAAAGACGACCTTGTATGTCATGTTACATGCCCCATAGACTTCTAAAGAAAATAGCTATGTTTTGAAGGGAGGGGGTTGTAAGCACGGAGCTAGCTCCCACATTCTCCACATTTTAAAGAGCCACAACCATCTTTTCAAACTTGCCTACCCGTCTTTTTCTGGCTCCTAAACCTCCACTACTTAGCCACCATTCCATATCCCCTGTTGTGTACTACTCTCCCCCACTTTTTAGATTTTAAGCTTTTTTGGTCAGGGTCTTCTCCTTCTTCTGAAAGTGGTGCATAAAATGTTATATATACAGTATAATATAATTGATAATACACCATCCCTTTCGATTGCTATACACCTTGGACCATAGAATATTCAGTAAACCTGTCTTATACAGGTAAAAATTCAAGAAGTCACCTGGAAAAACCAGAACAATTTGTAGTGAACTTTTCAGGTAATAAAAATTAACAATTATAAAAACATCCATACAGCCAACATTATTTATTGTCCACAATGAAAAATAATTGAAAAAACAGCAGAGTTTTCTCAAAAACCAT
This sequence comes from Pyxicephalus adspersus, assembly GCF_032062135.1. Classification (NCBI taxonomy): domain Eukaryota; kingdom Metazoa; phylum Chordata; class Amphibia; order Anura; family Pyxicephalidae; genus Pyxicephalus; species Pyxicephalus adspersus. Next base: position 13,063,802 of record NC_092861.1, on the reverse strand, counting down.
TTAAGAATCGACACGTTTCACAAACAATTAAGTTGCTTCTTCAGGAGAAGGTTTGAAATCTAATGAACAGAATACCACTGGTAACATTATAAACATTTGCAATTGTAAAATGGTTTACATACTAATAGTAACAGCTCACTTACACATTCTCTTTCAAATGTATTTTGAACCAAAAAATACTTTTTTACTCTTCCTTCCACTCGATGTTATCAGGGAGAAAAAAGCTCACTGCCGGAGCACGACCAAGGAAATAATGGTCCCTTTTTTCCAGGTGACTTTGTCATCATATTTTTGGGATGTGGCAATGATAGGAAACTTTTTTGGCTATTTGTAGGATTCAACGTATATCCTGTTCCTGTCTACCTGAGAGTTTTAGGTGTTTCCACCTAGCTTAATGTGTAAAATAAATAATACAAGCAGTTGAGTAAGGGAGAACCCTCCAGTGACATGCAGTTTACCAATCTCTGATATAAATTTGCCTGTTAGTTTGTGTTACTTTTACAGAAGAAGAAGAAAGCTGTTAACAAAAGGCAGCTCCAAGAGCAGATAGTCAGTAACAAATGAAAATGAGCAACATGAACTTAAAAAAAGGATACATCAAATCAATAAAAAAACCATGGACTGGACAGCTGTTTTTTTTAATCAGATGGCTAATCTATTAAAAATATAACTGAGATCATTTCATAAATAGATGTACAGCCACAACATGAAATAAAGCTAAAAAGGCTCCAATAACAGGAACAACAAAGGGGCAGCAAAGGGGTTTATTACCCATAAAACAAGCAGCTTCCGACATGACACTATGCAGTTTTCCAGCCATTGCTGCTCTGTGTCCCAATTTTATAGTGAAAGATCTGGCTTGTCCAAAATTACCATTATTGGTTCTTCTAAGGCTACATACACATGTCAAATGATTCTCGTCCGATATCAGCCCTGAGGCATCTAACGTGTGTACGTTGGTTGAAGAACGATTGTAATGAAGGGGAAGGGGAGAGAGTGCAATAGAGTGCCGCTCCATCATTCTCCGCTCTCCCCACTCCATAGAGCAGAACGGCGCTGTATGTACAGTGCTCCTTCCTGCATCATGCGAAAGGATCGGGAAAGATCCTTTCCAACAACATTTATTGCACGCGTGTATGCAGCCTAAGCCTGGTGGACTGGTCAAAGTTCAAAGATCATGTACTGCAATATGGTTTAAAAAATCCCACTTTGCAAATCCACTTAAAATTCATGAAAAAAAACTTTTTGCCTCTATCCACAGCAAAGAGAAGAGTTCTGGCTGACATTGGGCCATTTTATATTAAGTTTCCTGGTGTACCTATATTTTTCATCACTCTTGATACTTATCATTCTCTGTAGTCCATGTGGTTGGGTAACATGACAAAAAATCATGGCATGACAATAAACAAACATAAAAACCCTGTTAGATAAGATCTGAATGAAAAAGCTCAGTAAATTTTATCTCCACAAAAAACATGCAATAAATTCTTGACGGGGAAATATTTTTGTAGTTACAGTTTATGTAAAAATAATCTTACATTGCAGAAAGGTGTACGGGGTGCATGGAGTGCTGAACTGCATTTTTTACTCACTGAAGGTCAAGCCTGAAGTTGGTTTGATTAGTGAAACCAGTGGAAAATGGGGATTAATCTACATTTCTGTCCGATTATATGTGGTTATTGTATCATGCAGCTACTCTATTGAAAATGTCACTTAAGACATATTGTCAGATGGATTATTAGATATATAAAAATACAGATATAGATAAAGATACATCAATAGTCTAATAGAAAGATAGATGAACAGTCCAAAAGATAGATAGATAGATAGATAGATAGATAGATAGATAGATAGATAGATAGATAGATACACCAATGTGTTGACTCTGATGATAATAATTCCACAAGTGGGTCCTCATTGGGATTTTTGCCAGGCTTATCTTTCACTTAGCATTAGGTCAAGTTAAAATGAAATACGTCTCAACATTTTGTGCTATAGAGGCAAAAGTCTGAACTGTAGAAAAAAAGCAAAATAAAAAAAAAGCTTTTAAGCACTTTTATTTGAGTGACAGATTTGAAATTCTGCCACATAAACAATTAGCTAACAAAATCTATTTCTGGATTTGACATGATGTGCTTCATCTTGATTTTTACATGTTCCCAAGATAGGAAATTCATCTTTTTCAAAATAAAATACAGAACACTGTGTTAGAGATTTTAAAACATGTCCCATTTAACCTTTCTGCTAGTTTATATTGTAAAGTAGATGTCATTTAAGTTGGACAACATTTCTCATCAATCTTCCAACTGATCTGCAATGTTTTTAACTCTGAAGTAGTTATAAATAAGATTGAACTTACATGTAAAAAATTTTTAATTTACTTTATAAAAATTGTCTCAAAGTTATTCAAATACATTTTCCTTTTATTTTCCTTTAATTGAACTTAAAGCAGAACTTCAGCTCATTTAATTGAAATAAAGTTAGGCCTATAATACCTGATTGAAAATGCCTACCACTGGCCAGTTTTACACTGCCATATCCTTTGCAGCATCTCAATTCCTGTAGTATAACCTGGGGCCGTAAATTTTGTAAATTTAGGCCTAGCCTTAATGACTAAACCTATATACTGCTGCGCATTTTAAAACTGCTGTATGATTTACAGTCTTTTTATTCATTATAGGAGTTTGTTAAAAATTGAATAGCAGCAGAACAGTTTTGGCATTAAGAAGAGATAGGTCAACCTCAGTGAGTTAGTGGGCATCTGCTGGTTAAAGGCCTAAGGCTACTTACACACGTGCAGTGGTTCTTGTCCGATAATGGGCCCAGGGCAGATATCGGACGAGAATCTGGCGTGTGTTCAACGCTTGTTGTTCATTGTCCAAACAACAGTCCTGGTGGATCCACTTACGATGGACAAGGAATGGTCTTAATAGAAGTGAAGGGGGGGAGAGTGCAGCGGGGTGCCGCTCTGTCATTCTCCCCCTCTGCTCTCCATAGAGCAGAACAGTGATGTATGTACAGAGCTCGTTCATGCATCGTGCGGTCATTAGTCATTGGAAAGGATCGTGAATAATCCTTTTCAACGACAATTATTGCACGTGTGTACATAGCCTAAGTTGTTCTTTAAAACAGCCATCATTTACATGCAAGATTACCAATCTTTGCCCTCCTCCCCAATTTTTTGGGACTGCTAAATACTTTGTAAATCGAATCCAGGCACATACCTCCATCTATCAACAGGAAAGGTTTAATTTTTCCTTCTGTCCCAGTCACAGATAGTAATATGGTCTGATAGTGATAAAACATTCTCTAATGGGAGCAAAGACAGTGATCCAAACACAATTTTTATACAGGGCTAAAACTTGTTCAGGTTGCTATCACTTTATACAGCTTCTTATTCTGGTGACTCCTATTCCTCTGATTTCTTACCCTGATGTTATAGGGATGTCGCAGAGGCAAACATTTACAGAAAATCTTACCAGTGGAGTCACAGGTGACAATAAAAAGCCAATCTACTAGTATGGTCACAATAAACTAGACCATGTTCCCTGTACGGAACGCAGGCTCAGGGAAATGTCCAGAGACAACCCGTCCACTCTCCGATCTGAGCTGGTGGGTTGTTTCATCATGAAGTCACTCTGGGGGACGTTTTTTTCTCATTTAAGTGGCACACTGCTCCCCGCACATGCGCAGTTAGAAGCCTGTAAATCTATTGTTCTGTGGGTCCAAAAAGGTTTTCAGCCACCGCTCTACACCACATCTCTTTGTAGCTTGGTTCCTGCTCCTTAATGCAAGAACTCAGGGGAAAGTTGGAACAAGACTTTGACAGAGCATGTGAATCTGTTCTACTTTCATCTTTCTCTGTAATAGTATTTTGCTTGCTTTGAAGATTGCAATAGGCATATTTGTAAATCACAAGAGTGGGCTGTATAAATGTGCTGTACAGGACTGCAGAAATGGGTTCTGGTTGGGACATATGTTTCCCCCTCTATAGAACATGGGTTCTTCAAAAACAGGGAGTATTCTGAGGAAAGAGTCCGGGATCAGTAGAGTATACCTCTGCAAGGGTTTCTGTTTTAGGGCTCTGGACTGTGAAATGGGAAGGATAATGTTGGGTGGGCATTCCCATTCCACCCAGATAAACCTGAGTTTGGCACTAGCCAGACAGGAGGCCTGGCACTAAATGGCACAGATGTGCTGTATCAGGGGAGTCCAGCTCTCAATATGAAGTGGAATGGCAGCAGGTAGGCTGAAGACACATCTGATTTAGATCACTGTTGAGAAGTTGTGTTTTTTGGTCTTGAAAGATGCTTATTAAATCTATGGATTGTTGAAATAATCCCAAACTGAAGAAGATAAGCTGTGTTACAAACTGATGTAAGCTGCCGTTAAGTTTTGTTTGATTTTGCTGAAAAAAATATGTATTGTTTTGGAGTAAATAAAGAGACTTATCTATTTACAAACTGCTCAGTATTCTTGCTGCAAGTGCTAATCTCCCCCCAGTATCACAGTGCATATATTAATTTTTAAAGAATGGTATGTAGTAAGGACACACTGTTGATTTAAACATGTAGCCCCATGTCTTATATAAAAAAACTGCGAAATGGGAACATTTTGCATATGAACTCTTGAGGTCATACTAATCTGTACATGCATTGGTCAGTGAACATTTTGTGTTTACATGCTTGCAGTAAGGTGTGGACATCAATTCTCTAAGCCATAATTAATTGATTTTATTATATATGAAATTCAGTAGGAAGAAAAATATGGCAGAACTTGAGAAAAAGCTTTTGTAATTCCATGTAGTGACTGATTGTATATGGTGATAGCAAATCAGTGAATATTGTGTTCCATATGTTCTTTAAGTTGGCAGTCAGTGTGTCTTTACGATTATGTGTTTTGTGTTATTCCCTGCAACCTCCAAGTTGGTTAGTGGACATGTTGTGTTATTCTTCACAATATATGTACTAGTAAGTGGACATTTGCTATCTCCTGCAATCCCTGTGTTGGTGAGTGGACAATGTGTGTGTTTTTGCAGCCAGGCTGGTGATATAGACAATACCCTGATTAGAGCCCGTTATCTTGCACTACCACACTGCTTATACACCCATTACGGCTTGTTGTTCTTATAGCACAATAGGCAAGCTGACCTCTATAATATGTTATTACTAGGGTAGAGGTGTACACACTTCTCCTGCTTCCATTAGTAGCTGGCCTTCCTGGTACAATGGAGGAAAAGAGACAATTAGAATTATTATCACTGTGTATTTATTAAGTGCCAGTTTTTCACAATTTGCTGCCAAATCTAAAAGAAAACAGTAATAATGACGTCAATATTAATGTAAACCATTTTGTTGTTTATTGTACATGCCCGAGCCATGTGTAACCCTTTCTTGTCTAATAAAAAAAGTTTTAAAAACTTTAACCTTCTTTTAATTGCCTTGCTATTAAAAAGTTCAAAATCTCTTTATCACCGGGGTATCTTTCATAGACCACAGATGATGGACAGTTCATTCCTGTCTTTCTGGGTTAGATTGTGCAACAGATTTTAAGAAGCTCTATGCGTCACTGGCCCACAGGTTTTGAGATAATATCGTGGCCAGTCCTGTTGGAAAGATGAAAATTGTTTTTTTTATCGAGTTACATTGGAGCTTTTCATATAATGGCCTTCATTTATTAAATCTCTCCAAGGCTGGAGAGGATACACTTTCGTCAGTGAATCTGGGTCATCCTGCAAACCTGGAATGGTATTCTTCAAAGTCCTTTGCAGTTTGCTAGCAAATGTTTTGAATCCTGGACCACATCCATTCCAAGTTTGCTGGATCACCCAGCTTCACCGATAAAAATGTATCCTCTCCAGCCTTGGAAAACTTTGTTAGATCCAGGCAAGTATGTGAACACTAGATTATTGTATATTATATTATGTAATAATTTGTATACCATATGATAAACATGCATGCTCAGCAAACCAATTGACAACAGGGAGGCAAGAAAGAAGAAAGCTCCCCAATGAGAACCCAGAAAGCAACAAGAACAAAGATTCTGTCTCTTACCAACTCTCTCCAAAAAAGTAACTTTAACATATTTGTTGCATTTTGTTTGCTTTACTTCCTGGGACCTCTCCGCTCCCCACTCACATACTCTTTTTAAGTGAAAAATGGGAAAAATATAGAATGTAACTTATTACTTCATCTTCCACATTGTTGGGTGTCACATCAGCAGGAACATTTCTGTAGAGCAGACAAAAGACACTCAGGTTCTAAAAGCAAAATTTCTGCTGCTCTGCAATTAACAGGAATCTTCTAAAAGGTTGGTGACACCATCTTCACCTATGCACCACAGGCAGATGACTTGGTAAGGTAAGTATAATTCCATCCTGGTTTCTATCTATACTGTTGTATTATCGATTTTAAATACATATTCTGACAGTAATGCCAGTGTGCGTTTTGATTCTGGATTTCAATCAAATTATTTGGTGATTTTATTATGCATATTTGTTATCCTGGCCAATTGGAATCCCCTTTTTCATTATTGTTAAAATTGTAATTAAGATTTAGAAGACCCTGGGGTTCTAAAGTAATTAATTGTTAAATATTTCTAAGGTCTGATTATTTACTGGAACACCCTCTTGTAAAATCATTGCATTACACACTTAAGGGTAGCCTCTGCATCATTGTGGACGCCTATACAGTATTTGGACAAGAAGAAGAGGACTATATGTCCAAACAGGAGACAATAAAAGTAAGTATAAAACCCCTGAATAAACTTTTATTTATATATACTCTCCTATAGTGCCAAAAGGGGGAGGGTGAATTTTAACTATGCAATATTATGTGAAATATATTTATTAAATGTTTTTATTGACCTAAAATAGGTTTTACAGGCTGGCAGCAAAGCAGTAAGAATATTTGTTTTGATTGTGTAAAACTCAATGTAACGAATACAGCTGACAGATCTATAATTTTCTACTTTTAATTCCATGGATTGTATTTTACAAAGTAATAGACATATTTTTTGATTAAATATTGCCTTGGAAAGGTATATGTAAACATTTTAATGGTATGCATTTAAAATACTTGGTAAAGCAGAACTAAAGTCAAAATAAAAATAAAACATTTACTTTTAATCCCGCAGATCCGTTGTTCCATCGGGAGGTTTCTTCTATTGGGTTCCATGTCGTCCCAGTATCCTTCTTCAGAGGCACCGCTATCTACTTCTCTTTTCTTCCGGGTTCTTCTTTGTACGTCACCTGATCTCACATCAATTTTTTACTCTCATTAAAGAAAGGGCTACTGTGCAGAAAGAGCAGCCAAGAGCCTTCTGGGATGCATGACATAGGTAACCTGAGAAGCTTTGACCTCCCATTATCTGTGGCAATCAACACAAAAAAGAGAAGTGCTGCACCTTTTTTTTTTTTAAAAATAAAGGGTGTTGCACTTAAAAAAAAATAATTACTATTTTTACTTTATATAAAATGGTTGTCTATCCTTTTATGCAAAGTAAACATTTTGAGTTTAGGTTCGTTTTAGGATTGGTCTATAATTAATTCATCCAGTTTTATCATATTTATTTAATGTAACCCTCACTTTTTCAGCTGTGCTCACAGACACATTCACACCTTTGTCTCTCATTATGGAATGTACCCTGTTCTGTATAACACTGACATTTGATTGTCCCTTTTTTTTTATATGGCTAAAGGCCCGGTAAGCTACCAAATAGACTGCTCTATTCCAAGTTATTAGAGCGGTTTATTGCATTAGTGTTCTTTTGGATTGCATTTTTTTTTATGTTCCCCTTTATTTTATGTAAAATACTGAAGCAAATGAGTGGCCATTTTAACACAAAGATTGGTCCAAGATAGTTGAAAGCAGCACGATCCTCAGGGGCCTATTGGGGCTTAATAAACATACCATTCTTTATTGTTATAATATCTACTTAACACCACCAAATACTCTTAATTTGCTTTTGACTTGAATGTATTTTTGTAGTGTTTGTTCCTAGTTATTTCTTGTGTAAGCCCTCAAAACTTTACTCAATTTTTTTCACCGAAAGGTCCGCACAAGGCCCAAATGAAAGCCATCCTTTGAACTATTGCTCTTTGTGGATAAACACATACAAATTATACACACACATACATGTGTCACATAAATGTTACTCAAGCCAAAAACTAAAAAACATGTTCATGTTTTAATGTTACGTTGCTTCCCCCTGTAGTTTTAAAAACATGTCTCAATTAGTCATAAATCATAAAAACCTTTTATCTTTTGCAGAGAACTGCATGTCCTAATAACTGTGGCTACAATCCATGCTTCATTCAGAGAGCTGGGACTACCGGTATAAACAATCCTGATACACAAGGAATCATGGGATGTGGAGTTTTCTTATAAGAATGACTTTGCAGCCGATCTGTTACCCTTGTGTTTAGCAAGAAATATAGAAAAAACACCAGCAGTTTATTAATATTATCATGTTAAAAATGCAATATTACTAAATATTATTGTTGTTGTTGTTCCTTATTTTTTTTAATGTAAGAACTGTAAATTAAGTTTTTTTCTAATTTGCAAATCACAGTTAACATTCATGTTTAAGGAAAGTACCTGTATCCACCATTCACATGCTGGTATATGCACTCATACAATCCAACCCCTTTGGCAAAATCCCCTGTAGATGTCGTATTTTGGCTGCTATAAAGGTGATAACCCCACTGGTGACTTTGTTCACATAGGAGCTATTGTAGGAAATCAGGAAAAGATAATTATAGGAGTGGTTAGTGTAATCACTGCAAACACCCAGAATCCGGAATTTTATTTAGCTAGAGGTTTGCCTCTGGGAGCTATTTGAAATACTGTAACACAGACAGTTATTGTTACATAAAAACACATGAACGTGTCTTTTAGATTGTAAGCTCTTCTGGTCAGGGTCCTCACCTCCTCTTGTGTCATTGTCATTTGCTACTCCTATTTAATGTACAGCACGGTGTAATATGTTGGCGCTATAAAAATACAGTTTACTAATAATAATTATAATAATAGATCTCATTCACACTTATGCTTGTGAATTGACATGCATCATGTCAGTTGATCATATCACTGCAACCTTGTTGCTTGTTCTAGTATACATATGATGTATTCATGATTAGAGAGCTGCTTTACATTGCGTCTTTTACATCTGTCTTAAGTTCAGCTTTTTAAGAACAAATAAAGTTGAACTTTAGGCCACCCTGTAATCATTATTACATCATGCAAGCATTGTAAATACGTGAACATGATTTGGTATTAACCTCTTAGAGGGAGCCAGTCAGTTTCAATGAGTATGCTAATAAAAAAAGAGAGAGCAGGGAGGGGTGATAAGTCCTTCAATGTGCTGCTTCTCCTTTCACTACTCACTCAGGTGGGGTAGGAAAGTGATATTAGGCATTGCAATTACCATAAATCTAAAATAGCCATATTATATTAATACACATTATACAGTAGAACCCAAATTAATTCAAATTGCTCAGGCACCCTATAAACAGCCTGTTATGTAGGAAGACACACAGTTTATGGTCTTATGGAGGAGTCAGTGGGACAGTTGGAAGCATTGGTCAAACGCCATCCAAATGCCCATCATAGTTGGTGAGTGGCAAACTGTCAGCAAGTGTTGTGTTGAACAGCAATTGGAAAAAAAACCTAAGGAACACCTGTTTTGTGTAACTTGGGTAAAGGTAAATGTAAACACATTAATGTCTAAATTCTGGCCAACAAATGCTTTTCAGGATGAATTTCTCCATCTCCATTTCTCAATCACTGAAGGCTTATTTTTAAGTGATTTTATATTTTAGTGAACAGCGCAAAGATATGATTCGGAAATGTGCCTCATTTATTAAAGCTCTCCAAGACTGGAGAAGATAGATTATTCTATTCTGAGTGATCCTTAAATTAAGAATAGATCTGGTCCAGGGTTGAAAACAGTTCCCAGCTAATAGCAAATGATTTTTAAGAAATCCATTCCAGGTTTGCTGGATCACCAATCATAGTCTATTTCAGTATTTCTTGACCTTTTTAACATGGGGGAACCCTTAAAATAACTTTTGGTCTTCAGGGAACCTCTTCTATAATTACTACATCCACAGCTCATAGTACATTGGTTTGGTGGTTTGTAGGGAGAATGCTTCCTGGATTGCTGAAGAATTTCATTCAAAAAGATTATTGGTGACTTTTAAACTAACTAAAGAGTCATAAACTGCATATAGCCCAAAGAACCCCTAGCAACCTATGGAGGAACCCTCGGGTTTCATGGAATCCTGGTTGAGAACACTGCTCATTCTTCTCCAGTCTTTGGGAGCTTTAATAAATCAGGCCCAATGTGTATACCAAACATGGAATTGGCTTTATTGGCTTGGCCTGGATTAACCCTCATTTGCCCAAACATTTATACATGTTTCAAGCTAAAAAGTTTATCCAGCTTCAGGCTAACTGTAGGCTAGGACATGCTGTTCACTTGAAGACACGGAGGATCAGACAACTGAGCCAAGAACAAGATGAAAACTACAAATATGTTTTATCAAACCAAAGTGAAGCTGTAAATTATGCATTTTGTATGTATTTTAAAACAAAATATTGACTGTTTGCTTTTGGAATGAAAAAAGCACTTTGCTGTGTCACTAAGCAGTGAATTAATGATTCGAACTTTAACCTACTGCATGCTAAAATAAGGACTATTTTATTGCTCAGACATTCTGCTGTGTCCATATCCAAGTGCAACTTTGGGGCCAATAAGCAATATGTGGAAAAGTCTCGAATTCTTCACAGCTAAGGAAAAAATATATATTTTTTTTAAATAATGGACTTTATGTCTATAGTGGCACCTCCAGCCTCTGCACCGCTGGCCATTATATTGGGAATGAAAGATAAGAGCTAGATATGCCAAGTATACTTTTTCATGTGGACATACGTTTTTTTAATTGCATATTTTAATATGAACGTGTAAAGTCTGCATTCCCCAAATAATAAAAAATATCACCTGTGCAGGCTGATGATATTTGCCAGATAAGATAAAAGTGATCTTGCACACAATCAAAGCTTCCTTTCCTTTATGTTATTTGCTGTTTTGATTGTTTTTATTTTCAACATTTTGTGAAGCTTTAAAGTCTGTTTGGATACATTTAGACAAAGAAAGTAAAAATTGTCAATACTGCCAAAGAAATTTCACTCCAATGGTAGAGTAAAAATAATCCCATAATTTTACCCTATTTCATTTCAAGTAAATGGTAGTAGTAGTAGGAGTAGTTTCACAGAACACAATGGGCCTGATTTATTAAAGTTCTCCAAGGCTGGAGAGGATACACTTTCATCAGTGAAGCTTGGTGATCCAGCAAACTTTGAATGGATCTGGTCCAGGATTGAAAACATTTACTAACAAATAGCTTTTGACCTTTAAGAAATCTATTCCAGGTTTCCTGGAACGCCCAACTTCACTAATGAATGTGTATCCTCACCGGCCTTGGAGAGCTTTAATAAATCAGGACCATACTGTATTTAAGGGTAATACTTGTGTGTGGCATATGCTTGGTATACATAATCTGTTCAGCAGATCTTCAAAGCCAGCACTTGTGACTGGGGTCAAAGTATATAAAAAAATTAAAAACATTTCAAAAGCTAATTGCAGTGACAGTTTGATACGTTCATTTAAACAAACAATGTAGGATTTAGTCCAGGTAAAACAGGATAGGAAGTAAAATGAATGTGGGCACAAATGTCCACCTGACCTTCGTGTGGATTGTCCAGAATAATAATATTTTCAGATACGGAGATCATCATGTATGGCCAGCTCTTTGCTTGGAGAGCATGGACTAGCTCTTTCCTATGTCTGGATATGTTCAGGAGTCACTGATCTCATGGGGAGTTTGAAGTGGAGAACTTTTCTTTAAATCCTTTAGGTATCTGCAAATTATTTTGTCTGTCACCATACTAAAAACTGGTGCAGTCAAGAAACAAGATGCCAGATGCACCCATATAGGAAAGTTCTATGGAGAGAAAGTCAAATAATGAATAGCTATGGAAGTGAGATGTTGGAAAAATGGGAACGCTGTTACCTATTGAAGCATGTAGTAAGTAGTGTTGGTCGAATATTTCACTTTTTGATTCGACAGCTATTCAATCAAATAGTGAGATATTGTTCAGGTAATCGAATGCCGAATTCGAACACTATTGAAGTCAATAGTGGGAAAATTTGGATTATTTTTAGGGACTATAAAGGGCTGCAAGAGCAATCTGATTGCTCTTGCAGCTCTTTACTAGTTGTATGTGTCCTTGGATAGAGTTTCTCTATCCAAGAACACAGAAGTCTTGTGTTCTTGGATAGAGAAACTTTATCCAGGAACACATACTACAAGGCTACAACAGCGATTCTGATTGCTGATGCTGCACTGTACTAGTAGTATGTGTTCTTGGATAGAGATTCTCTATCCAAGAACACAGGGCACTAGATGTGATGAATGGGGAAACGATGAATAGTGAAATGGTTAATCAACCTGTAGTGCCCCGGAGATCGCCTGCAGTCACAGCTGTGACTGCAAAGTTCCCACAGTCATGTGACCGTGGGAACTGAACTGCAGATGAACTCTGCAGACTCTGCTGCAATCATTGAGAAGATGCCCAGCAAGCGAGGATCTCTTACTCTGTAACAAATGTATCATAATATTTCTGTGCTAGAAAGTGTGTTACAGAGTTAGATATATCATGTCATTGTAGGATAACCTGTAAAAAAATAGGTAAATATACACAAACACTCAATAAATTAATTATGAATTAATTTAAATTAACATTAATTTTTATTTGTTTTTAACACTTTTTTTTACATTTTTGTCATCCGAATTTTTACCGCCGAATCTCACTTTTTTCGGGTCAGGTCTACCTGAATTCAGTCATTTTCGGGTCGAATATAAGGACAACCTTAATTCGAACACCAACACTAGTAGTAAGGCCTGTCATCATCCACTAAATTCTCATAGTTTTTTCTTTGCACTATATTGTTTATTAAAACATTTTTTGCAGTCACATTGGGCATGAGTACACTTTCATCAGTTAAGCTGGGTGATCCAGCAAGCCTGAAATGGTCATTTTTTATTTGTTAGCAAAAGTTTTTTTTGATCACACAGGTTCACTGTTAAAAGTGTATCATCTCCAGGCTTGAAGAATTTAATAGATCAGGTCAATTGAGTAGAGCTTTTTGTGTAATTCTAGAATGGGCATGCAACCTTTTCTAAGGCACTTTAATCTTTGCAAACATATTCTTTGAGATCTGTAGCTGTTGCATGTGCATGCATCCATGAGACTAGAGTGATGATTGTAAAAAACTGTGCACAGTCCAGGGATCAATAAACATGATAAACATAGATACAGGTAATGCCAAACTTAAGTTTTCAGATGGGTGGAGTTGTGAACTTAGGTTGGGGTATAGAGAATTGTCGTAACCAAGTGCAACACAGAAAAGGATTGAACTGTAGAAGAAACAGGTACGTTATTGGCTGCAAGCAACTTTGTCAAAAACATATCGCATGTTTTTACAGCATGCAGGTCCTGTTTAAAAATATTGAATATGTTTTGATAAAGTTGCCAATAAAAAATTCCTAAAACTACTAGCAATGAGTGTTGTTTTACTAAAATTTGATTTTTACCAATATCACCATGGTTTACAATGGCATGGTATCTGTTTATCTTGAATATATTTATATATCTTGTAACTATTTATCTTGTATCTATTTGACTAAGTTATAGTTTAAAAATGAGATGTCATAATCAGCCTTTTTGAGTTCGTAAATCATAAATACTTAGATGTCCGAAATGTATTTACAAAAAGATGGCAGTCTAAATATTAATGAATCACTGCTGATTGGTCTACATTCTCAATGTACGTTAATCATGGATCAAAAAAGGGCCTTTTATGTATTATTTAAAGTAATTCAATTGATTGGGCCAAGTCTTAGTACCCATTTTATTGCAAATAAAACTACTTTATGTTTCATTATGGATTATTAGGAATATACTTGTTGAATAGGAAATTAAGATAACATCAGCTCCTATACTGGACCTTTTGAATTCAAAGTCATAAATGCATAGGAATTCAGAAAGAATCTACCAAAAGATTGGTCCATCGGTCATGGATTGGCTTGATGTAGATTGATTGTTGAGCAGACACTTCTCTTAAACTTGATCTGAAACTTCAAGTAGGAAAGATTAATGGTTTAGTAAGGAAGGAAACCTAATTTTAGTTTCAATGAGGGTGGAAGGGTTGAAAGTTTTGAAAAATAACTTTTCAAATCAGCTCTTCTTGGTTATACTGTCCATGTTCCTAATAGTGCAAGGATTTTCTTGAAATTACTAATTCTTTAGTAAAATGCTTGGATGAAATTTATATAAAAAAGAGAGGAACTCCATATATTCACTGAAATTTTAGGGAAATATTGTTTTTTTTTAAACTTACTAATCCCTCACTAATAGTAATTTATATAAAATATCAGTCACTCAGTAGAAGCTTGGCACATGGATCATTAACTGAAATAAACTGCTGGTACCAGGAAAATGTACCGGGAAAGCCCCATGCAAGAGCTATGTTCACAGTTTTGTTCTTAATTTTCATCTCAGGAATTTACGTTAATCCTAAAAGCCTTCTAGTTAACTCATTCATATACTGCTACACATACCAGAATAATAACACAAAAAAGGTGGATTTTCAATATAGTAGAGTGAATCCTATTATTTCCAAAAGACGTCTATTCATATAGACAAAAAACAATGGTCCATGGAAACGGTTGCAAATTTCTGCAGACCCCCAAATTCAGATGTTTATCATGTACACACACAACAAATACAACTACACAATATATACAACTTTTATCCACACATTTTCACACTGTATTTAATTAAAAATATACACATAATATACAAATAATATAATGTATAATATACAAATATTTATACATTTTTCACACTGCATTTAATTCAAAATATGTGAATCATGAGTAGACATTGATTTGCACAATTTCCAAAAGCATCCATTATGTAAACCGTGTAAATTTTTGGTTTAAAGTTTGAAAAAACTTGTATGATAATATTAAATATATCCTCATGTAAAATTTTTGCTAATTATCAAATGTGCTACTATGTTTCCAACTCCTTTTTCTAGAATTCTGCTTCCTCTAATGATGTGATAGATTTTATTCAAGTTAATCCGTTATGTTTCTGGTGTTAGGGTCCTTGTTTCAGCACTTGCTTTATGCTAGGACCCAGTTTCCAAATTGTGCTTTGGCATTATCACTATGTGTTGGAAGTGACCAAAATTGATACGAATATGACTTGTATGTAAAGACAATTCTGCCTTCTTGGAAACAAGCTATAAACCTCATTATCTGTGGAGACAGATGCAGTCCCTCAAACATCAAAGGATTGCTTAACAGAGACAATGATTGATCTTCCATGTGTGCAGGCCTGAGGATCATTAACACCTTGGCCAGTTTGACTATTTGGTGTCAATATCTGCCCAAACCTGTTCACTATAACTTCAGTCTTCCTGGAGGGGGCAGGGGTATATGACAACAATCCCAAGCCTGGGACAAGGACAGTCTGTGTGACCTTTTGATCAAGACTTCACCAAGGATAAATCAACAATGTGATTCGCTCTGGACCTTCAGCGGGGTGTGGTTCAAGGAGAGAAAACCCTGGTGTGTATGGTTGTGTGAGAGATTTGACCATGTGCTAGAGATAGAGCTAGACCCCTCTCCTTCCCCTTCCTATATACCCTTTACCTTCTTCCCTTTTATATTGAAAATCATATGTAAATATCACCCTAAGCTGTAAATAAACCTTTCCCTTTTGTAAGATCTATTGGTCCTTCTTTAAATCCAAGGCACCCCAAACAGAGCACATTTCTACACTATGTCACCTCATTGTCAAATAAGCATTAGCCATTTAATGGACATTTCATAGGAAAACATGCCCTAAGAAATGCTATGAAGCCATCACTGTAGTGAATATAGATGGGAAGTGGTTGCGAAGATGCTGCAGAAGATCAAAAGCAAAATGATACTTGTCCTGAGCTAATAAAAGTATATATAGATATAGTATATGGTAGTCCATAATTACACGCTAACACCACCACCCTAACCCATAAACCTAAATCCCTAAAAAGAAAAAAGAAAGGAATACTTTATTTGACCCCAATTTTTGGACTGTTTGCTTAGGCAAAAGTGAGACATATTGGAACTCTTATGGAAAAGTTGAGAACCCCAACAATGTTCTCCAACCTGTTAATCCAATTTTGATCACCTAATAAAAAATGACCTGTAATTTCATTAAAAAAATGAACTAATATAATTGTGAGCCTCCACAGCTGGTTATCAAAATCAGAACTCCTACAGACTGAAAATAGAAGCTGGACCTCCCAGGGAGAAAACTTAATTTATCCTGCTTTAGTCCAGCTTATTCCATGGGGGGAGCATCAATGTGGTGCGGAAATGGTAAGAATAGATATATGAGAAACAGACTGTATTATGTCCTCGTGTCATCTCCTAATTTCAGAAACTCTGATTGTCAGAGGTTCTGATATTTTGTGGAAATAATCATAAAAAAGGGTGAGGATGACTAAAAGAGAAAGGCATTGCTGTAAAATCAATTACAAAAACAGCGCAAATGCCAGTTTAAAGCATACCTAAACTCACAATTTTAACTTTACATAAAAGAGTAGACAACCCTTTTATGTAAGGTAAAAATTCTGTTGTTTTTTTTTAAAGCCAGAGGTCAGCAAATTCGCCGCCAGGGTAAATCGGAAACATTCCCTCCCCTGCAGATGCATTGTGGAGGAGAGGGATTTCCCCTTTGGGGGCTTTCCTGGTGGTGGGCAGAGCAATTAGGACGGGACTCGAGAGAGAGTCCGGCCTAGTGTGCTGCTGCCTATCCCTGAAATGGCCTCGTGGCGAAAAAAGTTTGCTGACCTCCGGCCTAGGCGGTCGAGAATGAATGGGAGCACAAAGCCTTCCAGGACACCTGTGTCACGCATCCCGGCAGGCTGTTGGGCGCTCCTTCTGCGCATGCCCGAGCCCGAGCAGCCTGGGCACAAATTCCTTATCTTGAGTAATCTATTGATCTTATCAATCTACCATGTGCAATATTAAAGGGTCGACAATCATAGCAAAAATAGAATAAAAAAAAGCGTAATGCAACTATAACATAGAAGGACAGATAAGGTAATATAAAATACATTTTTGTTTTTGGGTTTTAAAACATTTGCGGATCTCATGCATGAGAGATCAGCAATTTTTTTTTTCATCCTATGTCACCCAATCACGCACCTGTGTCGGGTGACGTAGGATAAAACAGGAGAAAGACGAGAAGATGGCAGCACTCGGTGCACCGGCCCGGGGTCAGATGTCGGGACGACACATGACCTGATGCAGGACACCCCTGGAGGGATTGGACTGCCCTGCGGGAGTAACAGTACAATTGTTGCATTGGTCAAATATGGATCAAAAAAAAGGCTTTTCTATTGATTATTTTTAATAAATTAAATTGACTGGGCCAAGCATTGGTAACCATCCTACTGAAGTAAAACTACTTTATATTTCATGATCAACATGACATGCGCAGAAGGGGCATTTTTTTCTATTAGGTGATAGGGATTCCAATCTCACGCATGAGCAGTGAGATCAGCTTTCTTTATTTCTTTATTTCCCCTTTCCGCTTTCCTCAGCTTTCTTTATTTCCCCTTTACAGTGGGCTACGTCACCCGATCTTGCACTGCGCAGGTGCGAGATCGGGTGACGTAGCCCACTGTAAAGGGGAGATCGGGTGACATGCCAAGAAGACCGAGTAAGAAGAAGGAAGAATGAAGATGATGGCCCCTGGCACCTTCTGGGAAGAAGAGAAATTCCAGCACAAGGCAGGACCAGATTGCGCGAAGGACCAGCACCATCGAGGGACCTGCAGGATAACGGGTAAGTGTGATTTTTTTGGTTTCAGTTTAGTTCCGCTTTAACCAATACATTAGGGACATACAGCGCTAGATACTATTTAGGCTTCTGGGTTTTTTTGGTCATTTTCCATCAATAATTTTTCCATCAATCATTGTGCCCGAAATGCATAAAAAATCGACAGGACTTTGTTTGCCATGGACAAAAATAGAACTTTGTCAAAAGTTTTAACTTTTTCTTTAAAAAAATGTTATTTTGTTTTTATTGGTTTTCCCGTAAGAAATGAAGGAAAATTTCCCTGACATGATACCAACACAGATGTAGGTTCTAAATATACCCCACTTATATTTCCATATTCTTCCTAACTTTTACTTACATCCTTATGTCCCTCATTCCTTCCAAGATTTACTTTATTTTTTTCTAGTGATCTGTGAAAATAAATGTGGTTGCAACAACTATTTTAAATACTACAATAAAGGAACATTTGCGATAGAAAAAGTCCAGTGGGTTTGAGTGATATTTACTGTATGTTAAATGGCCATGGTCAATGTGATTGGTGGAGCTTAACTTTAGGTCTGGAAGAATGGGGCATAATGCACACTCACAGTCTAGAAAATCTACTTGAAATTCACATATAACAATAACAACATTTAAAATCAGAACTCCAGCAGAAAACAAGATAAAATGTAGAAGAATAAAACAAACCAGCTTGTGTTGCCCAATGAAGCTTCAGTTCAAAGACTGCCTCCTACTGTATATTATTTATGCCGCTAGATGCCCTCATATTGATGGCCAGCATCTTTAAACCCACAGCAAGTGATGAGCTTATCTGTTGATCACTCTACTCTTTCACCCAGTGAAGCTGGGTGATCCAGCAAACCTGGAATGGATCTGGTCCAGGATTCAAAAGGTTTGCTAGTAAAAAGAAAATAATTTTTAAAAATCCATTCAATTTTTCCTGGATCACCCAGCTTCACTTCTGAAAGTGTATTCTCTCCAGCCTTGGAGAGCTTTCATAAATCAGGCTCTTTGTGTCAGCACATGACCTGGTTGTACTGTTTGTTTGTTTCATACTACAGTCTTTCTGCACAGCCTGGGGACTGCAAGCAGCTGATATAAATTATATATCATTATATATAAATAAATATATATATATATATATATATATATATATATATATATATATTAAGGATGTATTATTGATTACAGCACTGCATTTGTTTGTATTTTGTACTTTTATTTCTGCTTAGAGTTCAGCTTTAAAATAAAATTCTAAAATAGCTATGGACTGCTGTTAAACTGCCTGAATCCAAAACCTTTCAATTGTCTGTCCAGAATGTTCACTGTGTTCATAATTAAGCATGTACGAATACTTCCTTATGTGATTGGGAAAGATACGTACAAACAATTTGGAAGCTTTGGATCAGATTTAGTTACTATCCCACATAATAGTTCAGACTTTCTAGTTTAATTTGTGGTTTCCTAAAAGCACATGGCATGAAATGTTTTCAGCTGCACCGACCACAGAGTGAGGTTTTCTTAGAAGTTGTTGGAGCAAGATAAAGAAAACTAAAATGCAGGTGGACTCATGTAATGAGCTTCTTTCAGGGACTGATTATATGGTCAAAATATGTATATTATAAAGTGGACCTGTCATCCACACACAACACATAACACATCTATTTATACAATCATCAGTGGTGATAATAATAAAAATGAGAGAATCAGCCTAAAAACCAGTTCCATTTTCCTTCCAATCTCATAATGTGTATATATATGTGCATAAACGTTAATCTAACTGCAGATAGTCATCTAATTAAAGAACAATTATTGCTAAGATTATTCATATTAAATAATATTTATATAGCGCCAACATATTATGCAGTGTTGTACATTAAATAGGGTTTGCAAATGATAGACAAATACAGACAGTGACACAGGAGGAGCAATATATATATAAGCAATATATATATATAAAAGCAAAATGAATGTAAAGTAAGCATAGAATTAAAATCTTTATCAAGTTTTTATTGCTACCGGTATCTGTGCCCCTGCCAAGGCGAAACACTGTCCATAAGAACTTACAATCTAAGAGATGGTGGAGATTACTGTCAAATTGCGTTAATTTCTTCATTTTCGCCATTCAGTCATGTGCAAGGAACATTTTTTTTTTTAGATTTCTGTTTTTTTTTAGATTTCCCTGCAGTGACTAAACTAACTACCGTATTTTTCCGACCATAAGACGCACTGGACCATAAGATGCACCAGTTTTTTAGAGAAGGGAAATGAAGAAAAAAAAGATTCTGAAACAAATAGTGTCCTAAAATATTTTATGTGCATTAAAAACCAACATCACAGTCATAAACACATGTAATAAACCCTGTAAAGTAAACAGCAGCATTTAGAACCATTATTACCAAAGTCAGCAAAAGACAAAATTACTGTAAAACACAATAACGAGAGACTTCAGTAATAAAAAAGAATAAAGTTGAAGATTTACGGTAAAGGTTCTGCTCGTTTTATGAGAACCCCAGGAACTCCTCATTGCTAGAGTCAGAATCTAGAAAGCTCAGTTCCTCACAGTGCAGTGACGTCATCACATGTCCCACGCCGCTCACTGATTGGATGACGAGGGACAGCTTTGGGTCCCAGGAAATCTTTGGAGCTTCTTCTGTGAACTCCGTAGGACGCCATCAAGGTGGACCAAACAGCAAGCCTCGTCCATGTCGGGGCATCCGGTACTGGACCAGAACCCCTTTGGATCATGGAATCTGTAAGTATTAGGGCGCTTTCATTGCCCAAACCCCCTCTCTGCTTACCTACCTATAAACGACAGGTAGACAAACAGGGGTTAATGCCCCTTTAATTCTGCTTTTATAACAAAAGACATTAACCTCCTGGGCGTTACACTGAGGTCTGGATTTCTGTACCAAAAGCGTTACACTGTTTTTCATGAAATTTTTTTTTTTTACATTTTATACCTGTAAGTTACAGAAATATGTCCGAACAAGGGTCTAGTAGATATCATGAATATAAAAAATGTTTGAAACACACAATCATGTAAAAAAAAAAAATGTAATTTTAATAAAATCCTATCCTATTTTTTTTGCATAGAAATTTTTGTTTGTATTGTGGGCTTGTAATTCTTAGGATTAACTCCCGGGTATGATAATTATATTTATTTATTATATTAAAATCATAAATTATAATATAATACATAAATATAAATAATAATTTAAAACAATAATGAAATAATAGACAACAATGTAATCTAAAAATAAAATTAAAAATGTACTTTTATTTTTATTTCATGTTGTGTGGTGTTTTTGTACTGTAAAAACCATTTAGAAGCAGATTACACTGTAATCTGCTTTTAAATTTCCCTCCCTGACACACCCCCATACATCACCAATCACATCACTGGAAGATGACTCATCCTCCGGGTGATGTGAGGGGGGGGGATTTCCCTGCCTCACACAGAGACACAGGCACACGCTGGAAGCTGCAGCTGCTCGTATCTCCGGAGAGATGCATAGCACAATGTAGGATTTCTGCATTGTGTTATACATCTCACTACAGATACCAGCAAGCAGAGCTGCGGACACTGGGTGAGTATTTCCTTTCAGTTGTAATCCGATTGTCATACAATGTATGACAATCGGATTGCAATATAACATTTGTTTACATTGTGTTTGTGTTGTGTACCGTATGTGTGATTTTACTATGTGTGCTGTGAGTGATTCAGGGAACACTCTCAGCATGATTGGCTGACAAAGTTATGTTAGGAGAATGCTCCCAGCATGACTTTGTCAGCCAATCATGCTGAGAGTGGGAGGACGCCGGGAGCAAGATACAGGAGACACAGTCACTCCGGCCGGCGCTGAACAGGAGACAGGAGAAAAGGCAGAGGGGGGGCTATATTGGGGGGACGGGACAGCAGCTGGGGAGGATACATTTTGATACATTTGGACCATAAGACGCAGGGACTTTTTCCCCCCACTTCTGCGTCTTATGGTCCGAAAAATACGGTAAATTATCCTTTAGTAAATCAGCCCATTGTGTGTGTTTACAGTAAATACCAAGCTCAATATACTGATGTCTCTGAATAAAATACAATTTTTTTATTAGTCTTCCAAAACGTGGGTAGTCTTATGATTGTTCAGTTTATTCCTCATTGTTCTGAAATGGGTGAAACAGGATGAGAGCAAAAAATTGATAATCAAGCTTGTGATTGAACATTTAATTTGCCATATGCCGTATATGATTTCACTTACTGACTTTGCTATATATGAACACTATATCTGTACATATTTTGGACACCTGGCCATCATGCCTGTACGAGTTGTTGCATTTCCCATTCCAAAACCATGAGCAATATTTTAGACTTCCACACCCCACCTTTGGAAAAATAACACCCTCCACTCTTTTGGAAAGGTTTTTTACAAACTTGGGAAGGGCGCTTGTTGGAATTGTTTCTTTAATGCCTGTAAATTGCTTTAAATAATATAACTGTAAATACCATGTAATGGTTAGCAGTTGACTTAATGCTCTAGATAGGCAGTGACTATACCTTAGCTCTACCATTCATGAAAATAAATCTGTAGAGATCCTGTAAATTATGTCCACACTATTTTTAATAGGAATGAGGGAAGTGATTTTATTAAAATTAAATTTACTGCAAAATTGCTTCTTTGGCCCTTTGTGAATGTTTGTAAAGCATAAATTCTAAATTCAATTCATGGATATAGCCATGCTACATTTTCTTAAAAAAAGACATACACTTTTTATGTTGAGAATGGAGGATTGTATTAGGGAAGAGTATTTTTGGGTTTGTGTTTTATGTGTTTTTGTTCATTGTTTGTGTACTGTTGTTTTATCTTCTTTACTTGCTGCCTTGCTTTTTTGTAAAAGCTCCATAAAAAGGAGGCTGATGAAGGGCAAGGGTTGTTAAGAGTAGCCCAAACCCTCACGATCAACTTCAAGCCGTTTTTTTTA
Organism: Pyxicephalus adspersus; assembly: GCF_032062135.1. Classification (NCBI taxonomy): domain Eukaryota; kingdom Metazoa; phylum Chordata; class Amphibia; order Anura; family Pyxicephalidae; genus Pyxicephalus; species Pyxicephalus adspersus. Next base: position 13,040,863 of record NC_092861.1, on the reverse strand, counting down.
CTTTATTTGGTAAAAGAAAACTTGCATTCCCACTAGCTATAATTTATGCCCCTGTACTAATAATGAATTGATAAAAGTGTTTGATCTCCTGGTGTCAGAGGTCTTTGAGGGAGGCGCCATGATTTGATGTATTAACATATTAGCTGAGGAATGCAGGGGACTCCTGTTTAGTAGATGCTAGGAAGTCATGATGTATACGTAGATGGAAGATTACTGTGTAACAATGGCTGTCATTCGGGTTTAAGGTTAGGTTACTTTGCAAACTGCAGACCGCTGTTCTCCTGCTAATGTTTGTAGAGCGTTTTGCAGAACTGCCTATTGAGAGAAATGACAGGCTCCAGGAAAACATAGTATGGGAAAATACTAAAACCCTTTAATACTCACTAGATACATCAAACAGATGAAACCTTCTAGTGCCAAGACCCAGACCACTGGAATAAAGTATGTTGAAACATGCAGACTGCAGCAATCTCAGATGACTGGAGAATTGGTCTGGCCCAGAGTAGGACCAGAAAAAAAACTCTGATGGGCTCCAATCATACGCCCCAAAAAGAGTTTTTTTGTGCTCACTGTGGGCTTAATTGCCTTTCAAAAAATACCACTGTGCCAGGAAAGCTATGCCCTTCTGATGGCCCTTCTTTCATCATCTCTGGTGGATCCCAAGTCCCCAGCCTAATCATGGATGAATATTAGAAGTCTACATTTTTTTTTTTAGTCAAAGAACACATTGGTTTTAGTGTTGAATGGATTTGCTATGGTTCATTAGCACCGGGACATTATCAGTATATTTGTTATTGCTCACGTTAACTTCTAATAAAATGGGGAGTGTCTGACCTCTGAAATGTGTTGATTAAAAATTAACGTTGTGCACTCATTTATACATGGGTTTGGTTCTTTTTTTCTCCTCGTTTTCAAGTCTCTTTAGGGCCCCAATGTGGGGTTACCAGACTCTAAATATTCTGCATTGGAAACTGTAACATTCTATATTGACCATTCAAGAGTGGATCTTGGTATTCCTCATGATACAACCTGCAATGTACCCATGACTTTGTTTCCCAGTTCCTTAAGTTTTTCAGTCCTGCATCTTCTCCCAATACTTTTGCATGTTTGGGATCTTTAGGGATCTTAAATGGCCAGAATTATGTAACTTCTCTGCACTCCTTTGGGAGCCCATTTATTCTGTCACCCAGGTATGCCAAAGATTTATATTAAGCTGGCATTTTAAATGCCAATAATGTTTTTCAATACTATAAAAATGTTCCCACTGATACATGGTCAAAAAAAAATCATACAGTTTCCATTTATTGATATAGTTAGTTCCAACTCAGTTCTATAACTTTGTCCCTTGTTCTTTGGGACAGAAATACATTCTCTTGCCACCTGGTTCAGTTCGGCTTAGCTTTTTTTTCAGAAAAAAAGAAAATCTCATGTTTTCTATGTTCTTGTTTTTGGGTAGTGCACATTTAAATGATGACAGCCCTTTAAACAGGCTGTTGGCACATTACAAGAAGCAGGATAATGTCACAGGAATAAATAATATCCTGTCTGATAAAACAGATTTTGTCTCTTTGCACCACCTATTATTTCCTCTTGTGGGATATTAAAGCTCATTTTCTGTTTTCTGTCTGCGGCCCATTTTTATTGCCTGTTTTTGCAGTCTGTTTGTGTATATGTGGAATTATGTGAAAGTTACAGGCACCAAGCAGCTGTAAACAAAGTACAAGGACACAGCACCGTCCCATAGCCAGCAATGCGTACACTGAATAGAAATGTCGCTTCAATCCCCAGTGTCACTGACCTGACTTCCTCTAGGAACAATTCCTCTCCATCCCTACCCGCCCAAACAATCCCTTCCTACACAGTGGGAGGCAATCCAGAGTCTCCTAACTTGCAGAGAGTAATAAGGATTGTCAATGTACAAATCTGCGGGAAAGGCAATAGCTTTTTAGGAATCTTTATTAAAAGCACATGGCTTGTGTAAAATGATTATTTCAAGTGGCTGGGTAATTGACGTTTTTATTTAGAGTAGAGTCTACTTAAAATGTAACTCCAAGCAAACTGCAAAATATTTAGAGCCAAATTTTGTAAGTGGGACCTTTACTCTCCATGATTGGAAGCCTTTTATGGAAATAAAAAAAATACAAATTTTTTATATGATAGTCAGTCATAGCTAATACACTCCATGCTTTTTATAGTCACCCTTTAACAGGGCTTTTAAACAAATTGTAAAAAACCATGGATGTCTGACCGATTCCCGAAACTCAACCTGGATAAAACAGAACTCATCATCATCCCCCCCTCAAATTCCAAATCCCCCCTGACATATATCTAACTGTTAACAACACTGTTATTCGGCCCTCCCCTCAGGCACGTTGTCTTGGTGTCACCTTTGACTCGGCCCTCTCATTTACCCCCCATATTCAGTACATTTCCAGGTCCTGTCACTTTCACCTACGCAACATCGCCATTATCTGCCCCTACCTGTCCCCTGAGACCACCAAACTCCTTGTACATGCTCTTATCATCTCTCGTCTGGACTACTGTAACACCCTTCTCGCTGGCATTCCACTAAGCCGACTCTCTCCTCTACAATCTATTATGAATGCTGCAGCCAGACTCATCCATCCTTCCCTCCGCTCCTCCTCCACTGCATCTCTTTGTAGTTCTCTCCATTGGCTTCCATTTCACCTGAGAATCAAATTTAAGCTCCTGTGCTTTGCCTTCAAATCTCTACACAGTTATTGTCCCACTTACATTTCTGACATGGTTAAAAAATACTCCCCCTGCCGCTCTCTCCGCTCCTCCAATGACCTACTACTGACTTCCTCACTCATAACCTCATCACACGCATGGTTACAAGACTTCTCTAGAGCTGCTCCAACTCTCTGGAATGGTCTTCCTCGTCCTATTCGGCTTGCTCCTACTTTCTGCTCATATAAAAGAGTGCTCAAAACCCATTTTTTCAAACTTGCCTACCTGTCTTCTTCTGTCAATTGAAACCACCACTACTTACCACCACTACATATCTCCCATCCTATTGTGTGTGAAATTCCCTCACCTACTAGATTGTAAGCTCTTCGGGGCAGGGTCCTCTCCTCCTGTATCACTGTCTGTATTAGTCCGTCATTTGCAATCCCTATTTATTGTACAGCGCTGTGTAATATGTTGGCGCTATATAAATCCTGTTTAATAATAATAATAATAATAACTATATACCCTATTTGGTACACATTGCTTGTACTGGGTTGGACCCTCTTTTGCCTTCAGAACTTTCAAATTTTTTGTTGGCATAAACTCAACCCTGCTGGAAACATTCCACAGGCATTTTGGTCCATATTGACATGATAGCTTCAAGCATTTGTTTCAGATTCATTGGCCGAACATGCGAACCTCCCATTTCAGCACATCCCAAAGCTAGGGGGCTTTAGAAGCCACTTGAGTACAGTGAACTCATTGTCAGGTCTAAGAAACCAATATGAAATGATTTAAGTTTTGTGATATGGTGATTTATACTGCTAGGTTTACCAATCAAAAGATGGGTACAATGCACTCAAAAAAGGATTGACATGGTCAGCAGCAATACTAAGGTAGGCTGGGTATTTAACCGCTCCAGGTGGAAGACCCTAAGTACTGTGTGTAATAAACCTAATATTTTGGGGTATCCTTGACCTGTTTGTTTAGGAATAAACAGACTATTTCCTTTTTGAATTTCATATTGCAGTTAATTCCAGTACATGTCCAGGTTCAGAATGGTGCTGGGTTGGTAAATCCTATGTTAGCACGTAGTGTTAGTTTTGGCTGTACACTTCTTGCTGCTACCTTTTGTACAACTGGAGTAGGACAATTTAGATGCTTGGGTGGTTCCAGATAAAGAAAGAGGTATTCCTTTGATATGTTAGCAAACACCTTTCTTCATATTCCTTTTTGTGGAAAAGTAATTCCTAAGACTCAGGAAAAGCAAGAGGTGTTGGGATCTTATGTGCTAGAATTGCTATACCCAAAGGTTATAGTGCCGGTTCTTTTTTCTAAATGAGGGTAAGGCTTCTATTCACACCTTCCTTAGATTTAAAAGAACCTAAAAATGCCTGTCAAAGTTTCCAATGGAGTCATCTATCAGTGGACCTATCCAATGCCTACCTGCAAATTCTGATTGCTTCCAGGCAACAGTTTTGCATAAAAGCCTTTCTATTGGTGAAAGCCCTTCTTTCTGCAGTTGGCGAGATGGCACATGAAAAGTCTTCAGGTACTCTTTCTTCGCTAAATCAAAAAATCTTTCCTTCCATGTCAAACCACTGGAATTTGAAATGGGGGACCTTGCAGGTCATTCTAACCTGAGCAAATAATCCAATGCAAGAGACTGTATTGCTGTCACTTTAGATACTAGCCTTAGAGGTGGAGGGGTCCATTGCTTGGGTTTTCAAGCTCAAAGTCATTGGTTTTCTCCAGGTTCTCCAGGAAGCACTGAAAGTTTTTTTCTCAGATTACTTACCAGAAGAAAGTGAACATATTGGTGGAAAACAGCAGTGTTATTGTCCATCATCACTGGACAAGAAGAGACAAGGAGTCTGCCACTTCTAATAATGTTGAATTTGTTTTTTTCATGGGCAATGACACGTCTAGACCTAATAAATTTGTATGTAATTCCCAGGCAATAAGACTTCTGGACTGTAATTAGTGGTCTCCTAATAGCCAAAATCTCCTCCAGATCTTCCACAAATGGGGGCTTCCTGTAGCAGATCCCATGGCCTCTCTGAAGGACACCCAAGTACCTTGCTTTCATGTTCATGCAGTAGCATTTATTTTGAGATTTAGAATGGGACAAAGAGGGTCATTTATATTGCACCAAAGTGGCCAAGGAAACCATAGTTACCGCAAGAATCACCTGGGTCCAACTGTATTGCCTACTCTAAAAGAAAGACCTTCTTGAAGGATAATGGCAACATCCCAGCCCACCCAGACCTAATTTATTGAAAGGGAGCGATAGTAATAGAAACCTTACCTAAAGCTCAAAAGATTTTAGCCAAGCAAATTTATTACCACATTTGGCTAAAATGTTTCCATCTAGCAGAAGCTAAAGGGTTCACTCCTCCAATTCCTACAATGGCTAAGGTTTTAGATTTTCCTCAGTCTACCCTAGACAAATGTTATAATTCTCTTGAAGTGCAGATATCAGCTCTTTCAACTCTTACGGGCATCAGTTAGTCTGAACTCCAGTTAATTCAGCAGTTTGAGCAGCTTTTAAATCAAGGCTTCCAATAGAGTTTTCTTTCCTCTGTGGGATCTGTCTTTTGGTCCTTTGGGGTTTTATGGGCTTTTTTTATTTGACTGTCTGACAGTAGCTCTATTGAGAAATTGACTTGGCAGACCAAATGTCTAACTGCCATTACATAAGCTAGAAGAGTGTTGGAACTTTAAGCCTTGTTTGCAAAATAGTTTTTCTGCATTATTTTACCCGAAAAGGTATTGCTGTATCTTTCACCAGAGTATCTGCAAAAGAATAATTTGTATACCATTTTGATTGGGAAGCTGGTCAGCTAGCTGCAATCTATCCTTCTTACTTGGGGCCTCAAAGGTTTCTCAATTAGACAGGGTCAACTTGTACACACCTCAAAAGGGGTTTCACTTGGCAGACAACCTGATTGAGTATCCTAAAGGCCCCAAATGCGAGACAGCAGTTGCGACAAGAACCATGTCATTCTGGATCATGAGATCCAGTATGAAGGACTTTTCTCCTCCAGTGGAAATCAAGCCATTTACTATAAGGGTAGTGGTAAGTGGTGTTCCTGAAAAAGGTTTTTGCTCTCCAAAAAGACTAGAGGCACAAGAAACAATAGTGTGCTGTTATGTCATATCTCTTTCTACTTAAACAAAGACATCTTTGTTGCCTTAATTATTTGTGGACCGGGCCATGGAAGAGAGGAGAGAAGCAAAATATTATGTATTACAATGATCTAGTATGTACCTGAACAGTCAAAACCCAACTAACATGGCGTCCCTGTACACTGAGACAGAAGTTTTTACATCTAATAGACCCAACACTCAAACACATGGGAAGTATATGCAGCGTAGTGAGAAAAGCAGAGAGCTGTACAATGGAAAGACAAAACAACCTCATCCTAACAGATGTTACTTTGAATATAAGAAAAAAATATCAAGACTCAAAAGTCTTCTTGCCCCTCCATGGGTTTCCACCTATATCCCAAAAGCACACTGCTAAACTAAAATAGGGCATTTTTACAAAGACAGAAGGTAATAATTTTAGACCAAGAAGACAAACGGTAGGTTTGAGGTAGCAGCCTTTGATATTTGTTACCCATGTATAATGCCATTTTAGCACCTGTACCCTGGTTATTTATTTTGAGATCACTCTTTCAGCTATATAAATTGAACAGTTTTTCCGTGATGCAGACTTCTCTATACAGGTAGTCCCCAGGGTTAAGGACATCTGACATACGGTCGATTCCTATATACGAATAGGGCTTCCCTGCTACCTTGTGTGTATGACAGAGGCTTTAGGGGGAGGGGGCGGTTCGCATGACTACTTTTGCTAAACACAGCTGAGGTTGCGGGTGATCCTAGAGGGGGGTGAGCTCTTTCTACAGCCTCTTGTAACTCTTTAAAGACCAAGACAAACTCTGCAGTTGTTTCTTTTTGCATATCAAAGCACAGCTTGCTCCAGAAGTTATGTCTAGGCTCCAAAAAAAAAAAAAATGTTTTTTTGCTTTTTTTGTTATTTACTCACAGTGAGGATTTTTTACAGTAACTGACACCACACTGTCTAATATTATGTTGAGACAAACATCTGTCCTAATTGCATTTATTAAAATAATATACATGTTCCGACTTACATACAAATTCAACTTAAGAACAAACCTACAGTCCCTATCTCGTATGTAACCTGGGGACTACCTGTACTATAGAATTAAATTGAGTAATTAAAACAAGTTGTTTTCCTCAATGTGTGCACCTCCAACCTGTTCTTGGACAATCAACTGTCTAGACACATTAAAAGGTGAGCACATATTATAGCATGTGTGACTATAAAAGTTGGGGTTTGACAATCGGTACAAAGAAATGACTTAAAAAACTTTTAATATTTTTAAACAATATGGTAAATTTGGTAATCCTATACTAGATAATGCAATACTTTGAACAAATAGGCAAAGCTAGTCTTTTTGAAATAATTTGATTTGGGTTAATAAATCTAATATAGAGTTGTTCAACCACAGTAACCAAGCATTGTCATCTGTGAAATATGGATTTGGAATTGTTATGGTTTGGGATTGCTTTGCTGCTTCAGGATCTAAGCAACATGCAGTCATCAAGTTATGAATCCTATATCATACCAAAGTGTGCTTGAAAATGTGGAGTCATCTGTGCAAAAGTTAAAGCAGAAATTGATCCTTTGAGAAAATAATGATCTGAAGTATACTAGCAAACCCGCCTTAGAATAGGCTAGTCAAAGCTCTGATTTGAAACTCTTGATGCTTTGATTCTCCAGGGTTCAAGGTGTTTTTCCTGCCAGGACACTTTCTGCATAGAGTTTGCCTCGTGTGTCCATGGGTTTCCACCTATATCCCAAAAACACACTGCTAAACTAATTGACTTCCTCCAATTTTAATGCATTTTGTATGGAAAAGTAATTTAAACCATCAACATTACTGTCGATATTAGATACTGGTGGACTATTATGAAAGATGACTAATACAAAGCCAAGGATGTTGGCTTTTTCCACAATACACCTTTACATTTTTTAATGTTTTAAATAAATAAATAAAGGTTACATTTTCCTTTGTATTTTTATCCAAGTATATCAAAATTCTCCATGGGCAGTGCTTAAATATAGATCTAAATTTTGCCTTTTTGTCTTGTACTTACTTTTATAATTTGTATATTTTTTATAGTAGTTTTTCCTTTTATTTGAAGATACATGTTGCTTATGCAACACAACAAATCTTCAGTGTGCATGTGAAAAATGTATCTTCCAGCAGTGTTATTCTCAGTGGAGGTGTGGTCTTTCATGGGATATTAAGAATTGTGCAGACCCTTCACAAACCTTCCTGACTTTATCAAAGCAGGCAGCAAAACTGGAGCTAGTATTAGGAGAGGAGACACACAAAGGTAGAAACTTAATATACAAAATTGTATCAGTCCTTTGATTTTAAGTTATTTTATTAGATATATTTTTACATGTGTTAATTGTTCAGCAGCTTGTATGTGAAATTATACACGGATTGAGCATGTATTTATGGAACAGGAAATTTTCTGCAACAATTTGCCTTCCTGTTCTATTCTATGTCCTGTATGTGTTCTGTATTTGCGTGAACTGCCGGACAGTCAGATTCAATACTGGCTTATTTTCAGGAATAATTCATTCAGTTTTTTGGCTTTACTTCTTCTGTCTGATAAAGTTTGTAGCAAAAATTCCGCTTTTCTACCAACAAGAAAGTGGATAGTGCTATCGATTCATTTCTATGTATATTTCTTTATGAAAGTTATTGCTGTCTTGTATAGTTAATTGGTTTAGTTTAGCTTTATCCTATTTTACAAAAATGTTACTTTTTGGTAATTTGTACAAGGATATGTTTGTATGAGGATGACATGTATTACAAATATATGTTTTATTTTATAAAGTGTGAAGATATTGTTTTAATATTACAGCAATTTGCAATGGTCAGCAAACCTGTTTGTAGAAGAACGAATTAATCAGAAGAGCAATCTTATCATTATTTTTTATATACTATGAACATGGTTGTGTTGGACTTGCGATCCCCTTAAAAACCTCTAAATTGCCATGGATGCAGGTGCACACAAAAGGGGATTTATTAAGTTTTCTTTATGCTATGACTAAGTTATGTATGTGCGAAACGCGTGGTCTTTGTTTGCTGGTTGCCCCATATTGTTTATTTTATGACGACATCTTTTATGTTCTGTTTACTGGATTTCTGCATGTAGCAAGCGTGTTACACAGACCATGTACATTTCGTTACAAAGGACAGTGGTGGATTCCCAGGTTGATTTATTAAAGAAATATAGGAGGTTTATGAAGAAAATGATCCCCTTGCAAGGAATAACTCACTTGGTGAATGAGAATGAACTCTGCTGACTTCAATTCCACAATGTGCAAGGAAAAAAATCTATTTCCTGATTGGGTAATATTTGCAAAGTGAATTTACACCAAAATTACGTAGATAAGTGACTTAACCCTTGCACAGTGGTAATTTGGTAAGTGAACAGCTTATAATCCTTAAGTAAATCAGCACCATTGCGCAGAGTTGTCCTGATCTGTGTCTGCTACATTTGTCACCAGACCAGTCTGTTCTTTTCCTCTCACTGGTTGAGTTTAGGACAAAATGCCAAATGGTATAGTTATGTATGTTATATGTTATATTTAGACCCCCAATGGTCTTCTCCATGCTCAACAATGGTCCCAGTTTTTTTGCATATGGCTGATGACAACGCATTTCACAAAAGCGACTTTTCTTAGGTTGTGGTCTGCATGCAAATGGTCTAAAGCTGCATGCAATTCTTGATGCCCATAGAGCAGTTTGCTGTAGACCTGGGAGCTGTCACCTGCAAGGTTTGTCACTTCATTTATGAAATTAACTTAATTAAATGTAGTGATTGGAGCAGCATTAGGTGCTGTTCATGCTCTGCAGCCTGTATGTCTGCAAACAGGGGACGTGCAGACAGGATAAGATAGCTAAGCTAAAGATCAGCATGCTACTGCTCCGCCAACGTCCAAGTAAAAGGCTGCTGGGTTGTGAAATGATGCCAATATATTACTGGATGCCACTTCTTTAAAATGTATGCAAAGTGCAAAAAATACCTCTTATTATACCAAAAATCTTTTGAGTTGATGATTACCTGTGCAAAAGAAAGATGACAAGGAGGGAAAAGATAAGAAGAGGTTCTTTAGAATCCATTAGACGTTTGGTAGGTAGAGCTGACACCCCGTGTTTTCTAATTTAGTGCCAGAAAATATGAGTTGTCATGTCAAAGAGGTACCTAGAATTAATGATTAAAGTATGTTCTTGCATTCCATATATATATGTGTGTTAATATATATGTACTGTATATGATTAAGAAAAGTTGCAGCGCAGAATTCCAAATTTTTTTCGGAGAGTTCATGTTCGTATATCAATTGCATATTTAGCTGTTTGGCAGGAGTTAAGCTTAAAGTCAGTTAAAGCTTTAATATGATGAACTGACTGGCAATGAAACTGGCACAATGGTATTTGTCTTGTATACAAAATTTGAGCAGCTTTAAGGTACCCATGTCACAGTTGATTGAAATGTTAGAATTCCACAAGGAAGACACAGATTGACTTAAGCCTGTAAATGGAGCATTGGCAAATTTTTCTCTTTTCATGAAAGGCTCCTTCTGCGCATGCCGAATAGCTTGGGCATGCGCAGAAGGAGCACCCAAGAGCCTCCCAGGATGTGTGACGTAGGTACCCATGTCACAGTTGATTGATATTTTAGAATTTCAGATTGACTTAGAACTATTAGTTTAGAAGACACAGACTGACCTAAGCCTGTAAATGGAGCATTACCTACTTATACATTGCTTGAACCTTTATCCTTCATCAGACATAGTCTGGAACTTGTTGCACTTGTCCTAAGTGGAGAATAATATCACCAGCTTAAACCAGCCATTGCTCTCTGTGTTAAAACTGCAAGGTGCCTTTTATTTTTAAAGGAAATGAAGTGCAATCCTGTCAATGATTGGTGCATACATAAAGTCGGTCTATATGTCTGTTTTGTACAAGAAATGAAAGTTAACATAGTTATCTTTACAGCCTATAATCATGTTTATCATGTATGGGTCATCTGCTGTTTTCAGGAAATCCAAACATGACCATTACCACACTCCACCTTAACTCAATACAATAACCTTTTACTCACCATTCCATTCTCATCATGCACACTACAGTTTATTTTAAGTATAAATAACATAAATTGTCCATAATGTGTTACTAATAAAAATGTGCACGTTTCCTCAATAGTTGTTCAGTTCCAAAGGAAAATAAGACCTCCTCAAGAATAATTCCATGTACTGGGTGGCTAAGCTGCCTTGTGGGGTCTCCCTGGAGCTCCAGCATAGCGCCTTCTAAATTAGAGCTTCTTGCAAAGTCCACAACTGCATGGCCACATCCTTGTCTGTATAGTACCACGCTGATCTACCCACCGGCTCGGTGATTTGAAGCTTTTCTATTAATGGTTCTTTTATGTAAGATATTCCGACTGTAAGTTCAGGGAAACAGCTTAGAAAGTATCTTAGCAGAGCTACTAATTTTAAAAGATGATTGGGACCAACTACAACTAACTAAATAGATTTACAGGGAACCATGAATCAATAGATGGGGATATAGTAGTATTTTAAATATAGGTGGTTTGTATCCCTAGCCACAACTTTAATAATAATGGTCCGATTATTTTATGCACACCATTCCTATTATTTTATAATAACCACTTCCAGAAACAGTTCCCTTGCAAAATCCCATAAATATCTGATAATCCTGCCTGGATTGTTCACTTATGCAGGTTCCTGAGATGCAGTGGCAACATTACTGCACTTCTCCAGAATTCAAAGCAGAGTCGCCACCTTCATGTAGGTTTAACTGCCTGCACAGATTTTGCAGAGATGGGGCTGTCAGCATTGATATGGCTAATACCACACCACTGGTGGTAGATAGGAATGCAATGATATTTGGGTTGGCAGCTGTTTCTGTTGCTGAAACTGTCCAGTGCCTGGGAGGGGAATATGTAAAGGTAAAATGAAGAAGGATTTGGACCAGTAAAGGAATGGAAAGCAAAGTAATTTGCAACCCCTATTTAATGTATAGCGCTGCTTAATATGTTGGCGTTATATAACTACTGTTTTTATTATTATTATTATTATTATCAATATTATTATTATGAATAATATTATTAAAGCTCATAATTCATATAATATTTGGATTTGATCATTTTAGATGGTCATAGCAGAATATTTACTTTTTCTTTAAATTTACAATATTTTATTTCTTTTTTTGTTGTTGTTTTTTAATACACTGGGGTCTAAATTCTCTATTTATTTTTTATTGTTTCCTATGTCCCTATTGCAGATTCTCTCCCCACCCCTTTCCCATGTGGCTAAAACCACTAACATTGTGACAATAAGTGAAGGGCATTCTCTCTATTAACCCCTAGCTAAGTAGTGGAACCCAACAGGCATAGATACCCGATGATACTAGAACAGAGAATTTCCTTACCTCGGAAGTCCTTTAGTAAACTTGCACACCAAAGATTTATATACAATATAAGTGCCATTGTCTGTAGTTCAATCTTTCCACTTGCAGAAGATAAACTGCAAAACTGTAAGTGAAGTGGCGGGCTTACTGATCTATAGAAATGAATGCTGACACATGTGGATTAAACATCACAGCAAACAAAGCATGAATCTTGTTTATTCTGAATTGAAAAATTATCACATCCAGTAGGCACTAATTATTATTAGGCTTCAAGCAGCTTTCTTAAAGCTGCAACCCGGAAACAAATATTGTTTAAATACAAGTGTCACGTATATTCTTAAATCTTGATGTGTTTTGTGTTGTTCTAGATCCGTGTAGCTATACAGCTCATTTTTTCTCTATGCGGACGCTTTTTTGTAAAAAGCAACCTCTTTTACAAGGTAATACTTAGCAACTTATACTATGGGCTTTCACACTCCTAATATGATACATTTTATTTGTTATATGTTCAATAAAATTTGTTACCTAATTTACGTTTAAGTTTAGCAATAAGTTTTTAAAACCCCACTCATAGCATATACATTTTTTCTGATTTTGGGGTACCATTTAGGATCTATATACAGTTTTATGAAAGAATCAAGGTAATATTTGAGTTTTTTAAACACATTTGGCACACAAATGGAAACTTTATACCTTTTTGGTATTAAGTAATGTTTAAAAGTTCTGAAAAAACGTGAAGCTAACCCAAAAACCTACTATGCGCTTATTAAAAACAATAGCACTGAAGATATGTGTGCATTCTCCCTAAACTGGAGCTGAAGGGTGCTGTAGAGATTTGAGAAAGTTGCTCCAAACTTGTTATTTGCTGAATTTGATTCTTGGATGACTGTGAGGAAAGTTAAAAAAAATCTATCCATTGAACATTAATTCTAAACCACAGCTGACCCCAAGTTTTACAGAGTTGAGATAGGAGAGGACTTTGAAATTCTTTTGCAAACATTATTACTCAGCAGAGGGATTCTTAAGGAGGCACCAGACACCAGTCTATTATGTTTTTAATGTGGGTCCTTTGCTGTTTTCTCCATTGTAGCAATTGGACTTTGATTTTGAAATTTGGCCCCACTGCAGGCTGCAATGTGATGGCACGTCAGATAGAGTGGACCATTTACAAGCATTTCACCCTTTGTGAGTGAGTTAGGTTTATATTATAATCAATAAATGTATTTCCTTTCATTGGATTAGGTTGGAGAACTCGATTCCTTCTTATTTAACATATCAAAAGCTCTCAACTTTAAATCAGCATTCAGCTTTGCAATATCAAAAGATTTGCTTTGCTAGAGAATGGACGTGTCTCTTTCAACCTATGTAACTTTGTAAGTGGTTAACTTAAAGAGGAACTTAACTCAAAAGGGACTAAGACAAAAAATACAAAACCTTCAATCCCGCCACACAGTCGATCGGTCCGGAGGTGTCTTCCATCAGGTCCGGCGTCGTCCCAGCATCTATTTTTGGCCTGGTGCGCTGGGCAGCGCCATCTTCGCCTCTTTGCCGGGTTTTTCTTCCTACGTCACCCAACCCAGGCACAAATTTGGGTGTCGTAGGTTGTCGCACGTGCGTGAGATTGACAAATTTTTCTCTTTTCATGAAAAGCGCAAAAGCATGAAAAGCGCAAAAGCGCTTTTCATGACATGCGCAGAAGGAGGCTTTGCGCTCCTAGGTCAATCAAAACCGCTCATTTTAGTAAGCGTAAGGATAGATATTTTGTAATATAAAGCGTATCCATATACATTTTTCTAGCAGTAAATTCCATAAGATGTGCTGAGAAAATAACTCTTGGCCCATTTGTGGCTCTGGAGATGGACAGTCTTAGTTTAAATGGTTGTTGTGGCTTTTAGCACAACGTTGACTTTTGTATTACTTAGACCTGGAAAATCATCTGCATGCTATGGCTGTTTGACCTTACTAATAAGACTGACACATTGGACTGAAGCAGAGTCACATGCAGACATTACATGCCGTGTTTCTCCAGGTCTGGTGTGAGCAATGAGGATGGAGGTTCTTCCTCTGCGATCAGGAAATGGAAGCAGCTGACTGGACACCCTGCTGTTCAGGAAGACAGGATATAATGCTACTTAGTCCCTTAACCTCTGAGCCATTTCTCTGTGCTCTCTACATTTCATATCACGGCCATTGGAGGATTTATCAATCACCATAATACGTTCTGTTCAATATTGGTGACCTGCTTGCCTGGATGCTGCTGTAAATCATCTTAGGTTGTATTCATTAGTTACTGTACTAGAGCACCTGTTCTATACAAACATGACCTGTCTATATACACAGTAGAATGGAAAGTCATGTCCATAGAGCAGGTTGGAGCTGCTTAGACACTTGGCAGGATTTAATTCTTTTCTCTCATTGGCTTACCTTCATTTGTCCCGATGGTGTCATTTCCAAACTGTAATCGCAGGGAATTTGGCTGGAAATGCTGATGTCAATAAAATGTGAATATATATATAGTAAAATCTACTATGAACAGAATAGAACCATAAGTACTTAAGGTTTTAGTGCACCTTAAAGCTCCATTACTAGATCTACCCCAGTTAGATTTCAGTGCTGGGAGCCCAGAGCATCGTATCTGGCAAATGGGCCTTTGGTCATGAAAACTCAAACTTTTCTTATCCACACACACCTATAAAGTGTCCTAAACATCAATGCATCCCTGACACAACCTTACTTTTTTAACTCCCAAACCCCTATAATATTTTCTCTTAACCTGTAAAGTGGATCCTTAGGAGCTGACCTCCAGGCATGTAAATATACGTTTTGTTAAAATACAAGGGATAAATCTAAAAAATTGTAGTAACTGCAGTAAAACACAAGAGCTTGGTTACCTTTCTTACCCCAACCTGTAGGAGTACCAACAAATTGATGATGCCCCCTCTTCACATGTGCATGCAGCAAAGCCTCATGTGCTCAGAGTATTTCCCCTTTGTCTCCTAATCTATAAGCTTTTGTAGAGAGTGTAAGGATACTTACACACATTAAATTTTTGATGCTGGAAACAATCTTTTGTGATCCAAAGAATGTCAGATGACCAAACGAGCACTATACACACACCGTTCTGTTCCATGGATGGGGAGGGAGGAGAATGAGCAAGTGGCACCCTGCTGTGCTCTTCCCCCGTGACTTGTACAGCGGTAGTTCTCCATTGGTCATTCATGGATCTGTCTGCTCGAGGCAAGCCTAACCATATTTAGTGGCCAAGAATCATCCGACATTTATACTTTGCCTAACAAGATATTGATAACATTTATGCAGTGTGTAGAATCCTGTATGGCCATTCTCTTCCCCTTCCCTGCGATTCTCAGGCTGTATCCCTCATGATCTACAACTTATGTCTGGGATCTGTCTTTCTCTGATGTACTCTGACCTCTGCTTTGTTCTGGAATCCTAGATATGAAGGGGAATGTTTTATGTGCAGTTTATCACTAGACTATAAAGAATGATACTAACATTGTTTATGACTAAAGATAACTTATACACTTTAATAGGAAATGGATTATTGTGGGCCAGTGGTCAGGAGTTTTCCCAGAGTCTCCAGGGAGCCATATTTTTAGAGAGAGGTGCTGAACATTATTTGTAAGTCTATTTGTGTCAATGTGCCTGTGTTTTTTTTCTGGAACCACGAGGATTCATTGGCTTCCTTGAGCAGCTTAAATTAAAAGCTTTGCCCATGACATGACATAGAATAACAGAAATCTGTTATTCTATGTGTGGGAGCACCAACATTACTCTACTTACTGTGACTATAGATCCTCTGATTGGAAGATCAATGATTTATATTTGCTATGGTGCCACCCCTGTACTAGTAATGTCAAGGCTTGCCAGTATGGGCAGTGAGAAAAATGGACTGGGCACTGAATCTACATTTGTTTCACCAGAGCCCATACTAGTAGAAATAGATTTGGGGCCTATGAGATGTGATCAGAGGTTGTGTGTTTGCATCCCTGGCTTTGGCACTGGGTGGTATGGCTTTTAACCAATGCATCCCAATTTTTGGTGAATAATGTTCTCCATACCCCGCAGTGCCTAGCCAAAATAATCCACTATTGCCGTAACCTACTGCTAATATTATTTTATAGAAGATGCTATAACATCTTATTATTATTTTATAGAAGATGCCCACAACATAGCTTCTGGCTGAATCTTTTATTGTTACATCTTCAGCTTACAGATTTGCACAGCGAGAAGTGGGGAGCCTTTGAGCCAGTAAAGTTGCCCCCCACCTTGTACATTAAACAACAGGGCTCAATTCTTTCTATTGGCTGTTAGTTGTTATATGCGGTAATGCTCCCTGCTGTGTATTTCCCTCCAGTAGATATCCACCTATACATATCTCACCTGGTACCAACCACTTCTGCTTTTCTCACTTCCATGGCACTAACACAGAAGAGGAAGAGGGAAGTGTCAAGTGACTCCATTTTGTAATATTTTCACAATTGGGTCTGCTGCTAAAAAATCTTTTGGGGTCAATAGGAAAATTCACCTCCCAACATTAGAACCCTGAATCACATGGTATTATACTTTTTGAATGCCTGAGATAATGAGAGTAGACTTAGATTTAGATGCCTAATTGACAAAAATAGGACGTAAGTGAATCTGATATCTGAATCTGAGTTTTGCTTGATTGCTAATCTTTTTTTTAATACAGCAGCTGAAAATAAATACCCTGGACAGTTTATTCTTGAAAATTTCCTGCAGAACACTGGGTGTTTTCTTGGGATTACGCATAGACATATGGCATACTATTCACAGTGTTAGCAGAAACTTCTTGTTATTTTACTATTGGTGTCAACAGTAACTTTTTGATTTGTATGGATTTAAAACAAAATCAGTGAAAAACTGAAAAGCACCATATAATGTGTCAGCAAAGCCAATCTACCAACTACTTTATGGAAGTTAGTAAAAGTCTAAGAAAGAGCAACTGTTTATACTAACACTGTAATATTTATATTAGATACAATAGAATAAAGAAAAGATATGTGGACAGAGTCCCTTTAAAACGTCACACTCCCTTATCTCACCCGTCCAGTCCTAGGGACACAATTCTTCGACTGTGCATTCTATAATGTCAGTAGTTTCACAGGGAGATTTTGTATGTTACATAAAGACTGTCTACTGCACATTGTCTGAAGTTCCTTTTTAGATGAATGTTCTATTTTTATCCGCTAATTTTCTTTTCTATTGTACACAAAACACTCCGGACCTTCCTGACTGCGCTCTACTCTCTCAAACCCGAACAACTGACTGGTTGAGTTGTATGGCAATGAATAGTGACAGACTGACTCTCCTGCCAATAAAACTGCCAATAAAAACAGTTAAACCAATCAAACATGAAAATGTGTTTTTTTTTTTACAGACTGAGAGATTGTTCATCCAGCAAATTATTCTCCCAGATGGTTTGACTGCCAAATCCCTGTGTTCTAGTAACCTTATCTTTTGAATAGTCTTAATTCTCCAAATGATCTCCAATCGCTCTGTCTTAGTTAGTTAAAGCTTTGCCCGCTTTTTGACTCCATTGCAGCTTGTCCATACATGGAGCAGGTTCCACAGAGTCCTATTAGTCTGATATCATATCAACTCTGATGAGTGTGGGTATAAAACATTTTTGTATATGGAGTGTTGTACCATGTAAACTTCAAAGCAGCCTTTTTTACCCCAGGGAAACCACTAAAATAAATTTGGGGTCTCAAGGAACCCTGATAAAATTTATATAATAATGGTTGGGGGGAAGATGCTCCTGTTATGCTTATCTGTTAGTCAAAATACCATGAAAAAGATCATTGGTGTCATCCTACCAGGTCTAAAAATGGTGTTGAATTCAGAACTTTGCAACTCCATCAAATAGGAGGTCAATCAACCAAAGCTTAAGGAAAACCCCAACAACCACCGAAGCAATGCTAGGGTTCCATGGAACCTTGGAGAATAGCTGCCTAAAAGAGTAAAAGGATATAAATGTAACAGTTCATGGGGACTGCAGTAAATTTTACAGCATGCTTTTTTAAATACAAATTTCTAATAATCAAACATGGTGTCATCCAAGTCACTAAAATCACATATTTGTACATAAACTAGTAAAACTAACCACAGTGTGGGACACAAAAGGGAAGAAGAGATGTAAATATAATCTAAGTTTTGTAGAACACTTTGCAGTGAATTTGACATTCCCTTTAACGTTCCCTGGTTGAGAATCAATTACTGCCATTGAAATCCATAGACTTGGAAGATTCCCACCATGTCAGATTCACTGCTTTATAAATAGGCCCCCTGCCAAATCTGCTGTGATAATTAACAGATTAAATGAGAAGATAGGGAATGCACCTTGTTCACGTCCTGGTTTTATTGATTGAACAAACTTGAGAAGTTATGGTAATGTAATTTCAGCATTGGTACTCCTCGGCCTGGGAATATTATATTTGGGTTCCATCATTCACGAACATGGACAACAGCAGGCCCCTGTGCAAAATTGACTAGTGTACATCAAACCTCCCATCCAGCTCTCTATCTTTATCACTTCCACTCTCTTGTTCTCTTTTTTTCCATTCTTTTCTCTCTCCCTCTCTTTCTCTCTTTTCTTACTCTTTTTATTCTCTGTCTACCCTTCCTTGCTCATACTTGTAGGTCTACATGTGCAGAGTTTGGAGGACACCAAGCAAGCTGCTGCAGGTGCTCCTGCTGGCTGGGATGCAGACCAGGGATCCCCGCAGCAGTTTGCACAGTCCTTGCCTGCTAGCCTGCCCTCAATTAACAGCTTGCATCACTTGCCTTCAGTCTACAGCTCGTTCTACAAGCTGTCAGCTGGGGTAGGCTTTAGGCAATGACAGTGTGAATTGATAAAGGGGGCCTCTCCTTTACGGGAACTGTCCTGAGGGCCCTCATGCCGCGGTAAATGCTGCACTGCGATAAGTCCACCACTGGGTTCCCTGCTTCTAGTGCATATGTAGGTAATCAAGGTTCCGTGGACCACTTGGGTTCCTCCAGAAGTTGCTAGGGGTTCTTTGAGCAATGAGCAATTTCACTTCTCAGGTTAGTTTAACTGACACCAATGATATTTTTGGCTATGTGTAAAGGTGACATTCTTCCCAACAGCCAGCAATGTAAGGATTCTTCCTACTGACCACCACAATAATGTACTGTGAGCTGTGGATATAGTAATTATATAAGGGGTTATTTCAAGGGTTCCCCCATGTTAAAAATGTTGAGAAAGGCTCGGTTAAAGGAAGGGATAGCTGACTATTATAGATTATTGTTGATGGTTAGGTTAATGATGTGGGGTGGCTTATGTAATACAATTGATTTTTGGGGGTGGTTCTGTGTTACCGAAGGAGAGACAAAGGTTTATGATAAAGTGGCAATAATATATACCAGGGATAGGTAAAGCCCTCTGTCCGGACTTTGAATCCTGGTTGCAAAAATGAAGATATTAACCCCCTAACCGCTAAGCCCGTAATTTCTCGCACTAAATATTTTGGCTCTTTTGGTTAAGCCCGTATTTTTTCGCCTACACTAAAATCCCCACTTACCTGGTCCCGCTGTGCAAATCCAGCGTCGGTTCCGTGTTCCAGC